>NW_015433227.1:0-1097 GCF_001527695.2 Protobothrops mucrosquamatus | reverse complement strand
GGCTTAATTTAACTAATAAAAGTATACTTCAACTAGAGGGATGGGATTTATTATATGGATGGCATGCATATTTAATTTATAATAAAAAAGTGGATAATGCTTTTAAATCTCATATTTTAAGAAGTGCTCTATTGCGTGTCTGGAAAAAGTATTATTACAAGTTAAATTATAAAATACCAATTTGGGGTATTCCTGGACAAGTGATAGAGGGAGTATCTAAGGGTGTGAACTTGGATAGGATCTCTTATAAGGAATTACTTAGATTGGAGGGGAATGATTGGCAATTAAAATCGCTAGAGGAGTTAAAGCAAGAAAATGTTGTACAATCTTGGTTTCAGTATACCCAATTGATGGCCAGGTAGAAATTAGACCAAAAGATTGGTATTACATTATTGGATGAGAATTTGATTAAACAGATTAAAGATTCAAATCAAGTGCATATAAAGAGGATTTATAATGTTTTAATAGAAATGGACTCGGAAATGGAATTAGTTAAAGATTGTATGGTAAAATGGGCTCAAAATATTCAAGAACCGATTCCATTGGATATGTGGGAGATAATATGGGTCAGAAATGTAAAGTTTACCTAGGCCCAGAACTTAAGAGAAAATTTCTATAAAATGTTTTATAGATGGCATCTGGATCCTAAAAGTTGTCTTGTATGTATCCTAATTTACAGCCTAAATGTTGGAGATGCGGTAGTTTAGACGCTACTTATTTCCATATTTGTTGGACTTGTAGAAATATAAAAGCTTTCTGGATTAAGATTTGGTGGAACATTCAAAAGATTTTTAAGAAAAAGATAAAGTTCACTCCACAATTATTTTTGTTGGGTGTTATTACAGATTGTGATACTAAAGAAACTAATTTGATGTTGAATTTGATAACAGCTGCAAGGTTATTAGTAGGGCAATATTGGAAGAAGGATTGCTTGCCTACTATAGAAGAATGGACGCTTAAAGTGTCAAACTTAGCAGAAATGGCCAAGATTTCTGCTTATTTGAAGGATCAATCACAAGAAAGATACACTTCGGTCTGGAGAAGATGGATAGATTATATTCAGAATAAATATGGGACTAAAAAGTTCCATTTGGCTT
>NW_015433226.1:0-1097 GCF_001527695.2 Protobothrops mucrosquamatus | reverse complement strand
TCTTTTCCGGCGTTTCATCTCTCTCAGCTCCCCGGTAAACCAGGGAGCCAGTCGAGATCTAGGCCGGGTCAGAGGCCGCAAGGGCACGACTCGGTCTAATGCAGCGGCGGCAGTTGTCTCCCAAGCCGCCGCCTGATTTTCCGCCGAGTCATGGACCAGATCCTCCGGATAAGGCCCAAGCTCCATCAGGAACCTCTCTACATTTTCCAATCTTTCCTAAAGCGGAATGTGGGACAGCCTACTCAGCACAGGACAACTCGCCACAGGACAACTCATTCACATTTCATTTTGTCCCTCCTTTGGCATCCCTTCTTTAATGATTCTATTCTACTATTTCTTTGATATTAGTGCAATTCTTGCCTTGCGACAAGTTGTCCCGGGGCGAGTTGGCCATGGCGAGTTGTGCTAGGGCACGTTGACTGTGGTGAGTTGGCCACAGCAAGTTGGCTGTAGTGAGTTGGCTATGGTGAGATGGCTGTGGCAAGTTGTTACAGACTCTTCCTAAAGAGCCAAGACAGGGAAGAGGGCTAGATATACAGGATGAACTGTTCTATAAAAGGGGAGGGATTATTAAGAAGGTCATTTCATCATTGCACAATTGCTTTGAAAGATGCCTTAGTTGGCCAGTTACAAAAGAATCCAAAATAAATATTTGATTCAAGATAGTTATTTGGAGAGATTTCAGAAAACACTTGAGATGGGCAATTATATTTATGGCAAATAACTGGTAAATAACTGGTGATTGTAACTGGATAATCTCATTGGATTATTATTTTTTTTGCTATTTTCTTCATAGACATGTTGATCTTTAAAATGCTGTGAATATAATTCCAATTATTCCTTTGCTCATATATTTGGAATTATTTTAAAACCACTGTATAAAATTTCGAACATGTCCGATAAGATGTTGAAGTATACAACTAGCAGAAGCTACCCATGCTAACGAAGCAAAGCAGAACAGTATTGCAAAAAAATTCCAAATAAACTAAAATAAAAATACATATTGCTATGGCAAACAATAACACAACAGATATGCCTTTATGGTACCCTTCTATTGTGGGTTAGCATTTTGAATGGTGCCCATCAGGGTGTTTCTT
>NW_015433225.1:0-1097 GCF_001527695.2 Protobothrops mucrosquamatus | reverse complement strand
CAAAATAGTCACCAGCCACACTATCTGCACCTAGCTTCAATTTCAACCTTCTTACCAAAGCATCCTTCTTACCAAAGCGTCTACAGATACAGTGAAGCAGAGGTAATATCCATATTTTTGTGCAAATCCTTTCCCAAAGTTAGCAGGTGCTCCTTCCACAGTTGTTGTGATCTAAGAAAAATGAAGGGGGGGGGAGAGAGAGACTTTTATCAAACAAGGCAAAAAAGCACGAGCAAGAATTCTCCCAATATTTCCTGGAGATTCATAAAACTAAACCTGAATCTTCATGCACACAAAGTATGTCATTTACCAGTGATTTGTCTTATGCTGACAGGTCCCCAACTTCACATATAGAAGTATTCTGAACAAACAACTCTCTTCTGATGTTCAGAATATAGCAACAGGTGTTTCAGTTTAGGTTTATCAAAAAAGATTAATCTCATACAGATTTCCTCTGAAAATATTTTTAATGTTGGATGACATTGGAAAGGCTTGGTTTGCTTTGATAAAAAGTATGTGCACATACGAAGAGATGAAACAAATTCTGCAATTAAATATTAGGATCTGTGTCATTCATTGTTTAAAGAAATATCCAGACATTCACCCACTGATCAGATCGCAAATGGATGCAAAATATGAAAAGAGAAAACTGGGCAGGGCAGGTAGCTAATAAAAAAAAGTGGAACACACGGAGGACATTAGGTAGTAGTGAAGTAGAGAAGAACCAAAGTCAGAATTAAATACAACCAAACCAGTTTGGAGCTTATAGGGGTAGTGTATTTTCGTTCCTATGGAAACTGATAACTAATAAAAACAACAGATATGATTCCTCACCAATTTATCATCACCAATGCTATCAAATAATCACCGTCTGAGATCAGATCTCTCCTACTTCTAGAATCTGTTCCTCACTGCCACTTTCAGCGACATTGCAAAGTCCTACCTATCTAGCTACCTTATCTGTCACAGCTAAGCCTGTTCAGTAGCAATTTTTCCCATTTACAAGGTTTCCTTTTCTAATAACAGGATGCTCAGAAGTAGACTTAACTAAAACTCCAACAGATACATTTTCATCAATAAATGGCTTTTACTGGACA
>NW_015433224.1:0-1097 GCF_001527695.2 Protobothrops mucrosquamatus | reverse complement strand
CTGAATGGAGATCATTGGATGTTAATATTAAAAATAGATCTGGGCGGCAGAGGTTGGGGAACAGATATTGGACAAAAAGAAAAATGCAGGAAAAATGAAAGTAAATTACTGTAAAAAGAAGACAAGTTCTGTTTGAAAATCTAGTACAAAATAGACTAACTTTGGATAAAAAGCATGAGAAGTAGACACAAAGAAAAAGGATGCAGACACAATTTGGAACAGAATGAAAAGAAATATGTTACAGAGTACCACTAAAATGTTTGGTTATGATTATGAAGTATGAAAAAGGATGCTTCATGAAATGATTAAATGACAAGGCATATGAACAATCATATATGGAACAAAATTATTAGTGCAAAAATGAAAAAATAAGAGTATTATATAATATACAAAAGAAAAAAACAACAATCATAATCAAAAAGTGTGATTGAAAGAGGCAGAGAAAACATAAAGCAATTTTATTGGAAATTAAATAGAAATGGAGTAGTATATTCACTGTAGAAATGAAGTGTAATTTACCTAATATATTACTTCCTTGAAAACTGAAGGTCTGGTATAGCTCCCCTACCTACTGTACAATATACTGCATACTCCTACCCCAAAACGTGCTTAATTACTAATATATTTTCTGCCTATGGAATATCATCCCCATGTCATTTAGGTTGCGCCTGCTTCTGCTCACTTGAAAGAACCTAAAACCATGGTTCTGCCAATAGGTATGGGGGATCTAGGAATGTGATGGAAACCACATGATGGCTATATTGAATGCTAAGTGGCTGTGAATGCTACAAATTTTATGACAACTTTTTATATTCTCTTGTATTTTTCATTTTAAAATGTGTCATTGGACCTCTTTTACATCATTATGCTTGTCTGTAAGTTATGCATATACGGTTCATTTCATTTCATTTTCATTTTATTAAATTTATACCCCGCCCTTCTCCCGTAGGACTCAGGGCGGCTTACAGCCAGTTAAAAACAGTTAATACAATACAATAGAGGTTTTAAAAATCATTAAAAATAAATATATAATCGGCCGCTTCTATTAAAATTTGGCTAAAAACAATTTAAAATGCCCCTAGGCCAGTCCTGCCCGC
>NW_015433223.1:0-1097 GCF_001527695.2 Protobothrops mucrosquamatus | reverse complement strand
GTAGTCAATTTTAATTGGCATTGAATAGGGAAGAGATTGTGCCCATAATCCCTCATTAATGGGGTACCTTAGGGCTCAATGTTCTTAACTGTTGCATGAAATTGCTTGGTTATGTTATCCATAAGTTCAGAATCTAGTATCATTATATTGTATTAATTGTATATACCAATTAATATAATCTACATGGCTGCACAGGGGAAGCTGTCAGTGTACTTATCCAATGTTTGAAAGCTATTCAGGAGGAAACTAAGAGGAACAGACTCAAGATCAATCCTGTCAAGACTGAGTGGCTGGCTGTTTGGGATTCCCTAAATCTGGCACTTCATGGCTATCACTATAAAACAGTACAAGACTATTGTTCTTGGATGAGTTGCACTTTGGGAGTTCCGCTGCTTTGAATTCTTGCTCAAAGAAGTCCAGAAGGGCCTTTGTATAGGTCTACCTTGTACAGCAGTTATGCAAACTTTCTTCAGTTTGGAGGCCTTTCCAACAGTCAGCTATGCCCTATTCCAGGGGTAGCAACCTTGGCTCTTTTATAACTCGTAGACGTCAACTCCCAGAATTCCTGAGCCAGCATGGCTGGCTCAGGAATTCTGGGAGTTGAAGTCCACGAGACATAAAAGAGCCAAGGTTGCCTACTCCTGCCCTATTCAATTCCTGATGTGACTATCCCATGTATACGGGATTGTCCCTTGAAAACCATGCAGAATTGCAGCTGGTTCAATAGGCAGTGGCATAGGCAATAGTGGGAAATTCTTGTTATACCCATTCTCATCACTGCTTAGAGACCTGCATTGGTTATCAAATGGCTTCCCAGTGAAATTCAAGTTACTAGTTGTCATTTATAAAGAAATTCATGGCATAAGGTTTAATTATTTGAGGGAGTGAATACTTCTAATCAGGGCTTTTTTTCTCGGAGAAAAGGTGGCGGAACTCAAACCTGGCCACGCCCTCATCAAACCCTAGGACCGCCCCTTTAGAGAACAGGAATGCAAGTAAAATTTGGGAGGGGCTATTTCCGGTGTGGGAGGGGCTATTTCCGGTGCGGCCGGCCCGGAAAAAGGTGCCGGTACGCGGTTCCGCCGCGTTCCGGCTGA
>NW_015433222.1:0-1097 GCF_001527695.2 Protobothrops mucrosquamatus | reverse complement strand
AATTCAAAAAGTATACATATATTCAGGTTCCCCACAGGTTGGGAAACGCAAAAAAAACGTGTTTTCTGGATCCTACCTGTCCTTCAAAAGTTAGGCTAGGGTCTATCTCGCATTTGTTGGCAAATAGCCAATTGAGCATGAAAAGTCAAAATTTGAAACTGACCTCAAATTCAAAAAGTATACATATATTCAGTTTCCCTAAAGGTTGGGGAACAAGAAAAAACCTGTGTTTTAAAGATCCAACCTTTCCTTCAAAAGTTAGGCCTGGGTCTATGTCACATTTGTTGGCAAATAGCCAATTGAGCATGAAAAGTCAAAATTTGAAACTGACCTCAAATTTGAAAAGTATACATATATTCAGGTTTCCCACAGGTTGGGGAACAAGAAAAAACATGTGTTTTCTGGATCCGACCTGTCCTTCAAAAGTTAGGCCAGGGTGTATGTCGCATTTGTTGGCAAATAGCCAACTGAGCATGAAAAGTCAAAATTTGAAACTGACCTCAAATTCGAAAAGTATACATATATTCAGGTTCCCCAAAGGTTGGGGAACAAGAAAAAACATGTGTTTTCCGAATCCGACCTCTTTCAAAAGTTAGGCCAGGGTCAATGTCGCATTTGTTGGAAAATAGCCAATTTAGCATGAAAAGTCGAAATTTGAAACTGACCTCAAATTCAAAAAGTATACATATATTCAGGTTTCCCACAGGTTGGGGAACAAAAAAAAATGGGTTTCTCGGATCCGAACTCTCCTTCAAATGTTAGGCCAGGGTTTATGTCGAATTTGTTGACAAATAGCCAATTGAGCATGAAAAGTCAAAATTTGAAACTGACCTCAAATTCAAAAAGTATACATATATTCAGGTTCCCCACAGGTTGGGGAACAAGAAAAAACCTGTGTTTTCCCGATCCGACCCCTCCTTCAAAAGTTAGGCCAGGGTCTATGTCACATTTGTTGGCAAATAGCCAATTGAGCATGAAAAGTCAAAATTTGAAACTGACCTCAAATTCGAAAAGTATACATATATTCAGGTTCCCCACAGGTTGGGGAACAAGAAAAAACATGTGTTTTCCGGATCCGACCTGTCCTTCAAAAGTTA
>NW_015433221.1:0-1097 GCF_001527695.2 Protobothrops mucrosquamatus | reverse complement strand
CTCACACAACATCTGCTTTTTTAAGAAAGGAATACGGTACATTTTTTTTTTTTTTTTGCCAAATGCCTATTTTATCCAGCCAAGCGACATCAGTGCAGTCCAATGCCTCTTCCCTATCTGAACACTTCCTGGGTGCAGATTTGCTCAGAGCGACGACCAGCATCTGCCATCAAAATTATGCAAATGACTAAAAAAAAAAACCCTTAGCATCTTCCCTTTATAGTTCGTATGTTACACATATAAGGAGTTTGCTATCTGATTCAATATGATTGGGTGCCTTTCTAAGTGGACCCACAGTTATGACTGTGATTAGGCGCTTCTGCCTCGTATTTTTATGCCTACAATTGTTATGACCCATGAAGGTGCCACTGCTTTTCTTTCATTATTATGTGCCCTTTTAGTATAATAGAAATCAAGCAGAAGCAGATCAATTGTGCATGGAGTGTCCGTTCCTGCAGCAGGGAGGGAAAATGAAATTGCAAAGCGATCTCCCCCCAAAATAATACTTGACAAGGCATGGTCTTTTCCCAAAGCGGCTCTCAGCAATGAAGCAACGTTACCTTCCCCTAATTCCACCTTAATTTTCCTCTGCTCTTCTCGTCAAAGGAAGCTGACAGCATTATTCGAACCGTGTTACATGTAGGCGTTTTAAAGGAATAGTCAGCCCTCACTGTGCTGTCTTTAAGCTAATTGTATTGGCCCAGAAATGGTTAAAAGTGGAAGTATTATCTACTCACTTGGATCATCTTTGTGGTTCTCATACTGTATTAATTCATTGTGTGATAACTGGTGGGTAATTACACAAAGGTAAAGGCTTACCCTGTCCCAGGGGTAGGCAATCTTGGCTCTTTTATGACTCATGGACTTCAACTCCCAGAATTCCTGAGCCAGCATGGGAGAACTATGGCCCCTTCATGACTCGTGGACTTCAACTCCCAGAATTCCTCAGCCAGCATGGGGGAACTATGGCCCCTTCATGACTCGTGGACTTCAACTCCCAGAATTCCTCAGCCAGCATGGGGGAACTATGGCCCCTTCATGACTCGTGGACTTCAACTCCCAGAATTCCTCAGCCAGCATGGGGGAACTATGGCCCC
>NW_015433220.1:0-1097 GCF_001527695.2 Protobothrops mucrosquamatus | reverse complement strand
TACTCTGCGGCAGGAGGCGGTCTCGAAGATATCCGGGTCCGATGCCATGGAGCGCTTTAAAGATGATAGTCAACACCTTAAAGCGCACCCGGAAGGCCACAGGCAGCCAATGCAGCTCGCGCAGCAGCGGTGTCACGTGGGAGCGCCGAGTCCCCCCCAACACCGCCCGCGCGGCCGCATTTTGGACCAGCTGGAGCCTACATACAGTTTAAAGTTTCCAAGGTAGAGAAACACTAGCTCAGGGATAGGCAACCTTGGCTCTTTTATGACTCGTGGACTTCAACTCCCAGAATTCCTGAGCCAGCTTGGCTCAGCTTGAAAACCTCTCCCTTCCCCCTCAGCATGGCTGACTCAGGAATTCTGGGAGTTGAAGTCCATGAGTCATAAAAGAGCCAAGGTTGCCTACCCCTGCACTAGCTTGAACTATCTTGATTCAAAATGAAGGTTTTAAAACCTATGGCCTTTCAAGTTGTAGAACTTCAACCCACATCACCTTTAGCCAGCATGACCAACAGTGATAAATCCTAAAGGTGCTTTATTCAAGAGACAACTGGACTTCCTTTGTTTTTCCTTGAAGACGTTTCGCTTCTCATCCAAGTTCAGAACCGAAGAAGCTTCTTCTATGAGAAACGAAACGTCTTCAAGGAAAAACAAAGGAAGTCCAGTTGCCTCTTGAAAAAAGCACCTTGGAGACAACCATGACCTGGATGACTGAGAATCTCCCTAAACAACAGTGATAAATGATGAGATCTGACATTTGAACTGCAGGAACAACAATAACACTGACCCTAAAATGACACCATTTCAGTGTTGTTCTTCCACTGCCGTTCTTCCTTGGAAACACATTTCACTGTGATCCATAGTTCTGTGATTATTATTTTTTTACTCCCAACATTAAAAAGTCATGCTTCATAGCCACAACAAAGACTGTCCATCTCAGCATATTTGCACACACCCTATAGATTTCACGTATCACATATGTATATTCAACCTGCTGTAAACGAAAGTCCTTGAACAATTACTGGGACAAACGATTACCACTATTTTTACAGCGTCCTAACCGTTAACCCTAATTTCAATTAAATTTGTCACACTAC
>NW_015433219.1:0-1097 GCF_001527695.2 Protobothrops mucrosquamatus | reverse complement strand
TGGACCTAGGTATTTGCAAGACCGCCTCCTACCAAATACCTCCCTTCGACCAGTCCGCTCCCACAGAGAGGGCCTCCTTAGGGTGCCGTCGGCCAGTCAATGCCGGCTGGCGACCCCCAGGGGGAGAGCCTTCTCTGTGGCAGCTCCTGCCCTCTGGAATGACCTACCCCCCGACCTACGTACAACTACGGACCTGCGCTTCTTCCGCCGAGCCTTGAAAACCCATCTATTCCATGCGGCCGGCCTGGCGTAGTTTTGATTGTGTTTTGGTAGGGGTTTTTATATGGGGTATTTTAGAGCAGGCTTTTTATTTAATATTTATTGTGATTTTTATTATTGCCTGTTCACCGCCCTGAGTCCCGTAAGGGAGATAGAGCGGTATATAAATTTAAATAATAAAATAAAATAAAATAAATTGTTCCCCTATGATGCTTGCCAGGTCAAAATCAGTTGTTTTAATGGATTAAAGGACTGCCATTCAATCGATATTTTCAAAGCATTTTGGACTTCTCAAGAGAACTCTAATGGTCTGTGGGAAGGATTTTGGAAGGAGGAAGCCCCTCAGTAAATAAAAGATATATAAGCTCAGAGAAGAAAAAGGGGCACGAGAAAAAAAAAATCAGAAGTAGCCCTCCTTAATTTTCTAGAGAGTAAAAGCAAAAAAAGGGGAGGGGATACTTCTAATCTTGCAAGTTTCTCTTAATATAACCTTACAATAAAGATAGAGCTATTATCTCTGGATGTGCTCCTTGTCTGCACTACCTTGCAAGACTAGAAGGAACAATGTCCAAAATATGATATTTGGAACCTGGTTGCTAGAGATCTGAGTGAGAATCCCAGCTGAAATCTTGCTGAATTTCTCCTAGGATTCATTTATCTGCACTATTTATCTCAAGGGTTTTTTTTCCTATGCTAGCTGAGCCTTATGGGATTTGTATTCCAACACTGGTAGAAAGAAAGCTGAACTTGATAGAGCCAAGACAGCTCTTTTTATGCGCGATGAGTCTTTGAAAACAAGAAACAACACATCTGCTTACATTCACATACCTTCCCCAGAAAATATCTCAAGTAGGATTTTGATAAAACAAAGTGCTTTT
>NW_015433218.1:0-1097 GCF_001527695.2 Protobothrops mucrosquamatus | reverse complement strand
CCTTGCCTACCCCGGGCATCCGTCGAGGAAAGAGCTCATGCAGACAGTCCTATTTTCCTTGGTCGCCTCCCCTTTTTATTCTTGGAACCCCCCTCCAAATACTACAAAAAGGGGGTCTCAGGGAGGGAGGGAGGGAGGGAGGGGGTGGATGAGGTCGGTTTGGATGAAATCTGCCCTCTCAATTTGTCCTGGGCAGAAGAAGTTCTTTCCATTCAGACCAAGCCCTTTGTGGCCTCACCCAAAGAACCAAAGTCTTCTCTGTAGTACAGGTAGTCCTCGACTTAATGACCACAGTTGAGCCCAAAATTTATGTTGCACAAGTGAGAAATTTGTTAAGTGAATTTTGGCCCATGTTATGACTTTTCTTGCCACATTTGTTAGCGGAGCACTGCAGTTGTTAAATTAGTAAAATTAGTTATGCTAGTAACACCGTTCTTAGGTGAATCTGGCTTCCCCCATTGACTTGGCTTATCAGAAGGTCACGAAAGATGATCATGTGACTCCGGGACACTGCAGCCGGCATAAATACGAACCAGTTGTCAGCATTGGCATGTAAATTGCATGACTGTGGAGAAGCTGCAACGGTCTTAAGTGTGAAAAATGCTGTTGTAACTTTGAACAATCACTAAATGAACTGTTGTAAGTCGAGGGCTTCTGGTAGCAAAAGAAAACTGTTTGAAAAGAATGTGCACCCAAGCAGACTTAATACAAAAGGTAAACTTGCAGCCAAATGACACTATTCCACAAGTTTAATAAACCATCATCATCATTAGTTGGGGATTGAAAGTATTGGCCCAGATAGTTTGTGTTGTCTTTTCATCATAGATTAGCACTTACATGAAGATTAGGAACATTGGCAAGAAGGTTAGGGTACATCAGATTTGGACATCAAGGTCCTTTCCCCCCCCCCCTTGCTTTTGCCTTGATTTTGCTAAAACAGCTTGAATTTCTAATAGCGGAATTCACACCAAAGCTGGGGTAGCCTTGAAATGGAATGGGGCAGTAACTATAGTTTGGTGAATGGTGGGAAGCCACTGTTTTATCATGTCAGCCAAAGGTGAAGCCCTCATACAACTGTTTTCTTTGGGTATCAGATA
>NW_015433217.1:0-1097 GCF_001527695.2 Protobothrops mucrosquamatus | reverse complement strand
CGGAACGCGGCGGAACCGCGTTCCGGCACCTTTTTCCGGGCCGGCCGCACCGGAAATAGCCCCTCCCGCACCGGAAATAGCCCCTCCCAAATTTTACTTGCATTCCTGTTCTCTAAAGGGGCGGTCCTAGGGTTTGATGAGGGCGTGGCCAGGTTTGAGTTCCGCCACCTTTTCTCTGAGAAAAAAAGCCCTGACTATAGTATATACCTTTTCTACTTGTAAATGCTTTTGCAAAATACTAGAAAGGAAACTGATATTATAATAATTCTTAGTTGCTGCAATCCAAATAAAGTTTATAGCTCACCAGAAGGAAATGTGCTCATTCTGTTCTTATCTGCATTCAACTCAAAACTGAATTTAGCATCTCCTTTAAGTTAACTGATGCAATTTCTATGAAATTTAACATAGATCAGTAAGCAGTGATCGTGAGCCTATTCCAAAATAGCCCATCTTCCCAAGCAGATTTTCTCATCATTTATCCTTTATGTTTAAAAATTAAATTACAGAAAAACTATTTTTTAAAAAAATTAAGTGATTTAAAGCAATGCTTTGGATTACACTTGCTAGGTGAAAAGCAATAATTCAGTAACAGAATTCAATAACAAGCGTACTTAATTAAAAGAGATATGGAAGGAAAACAGTTGCCAAAAATCTCAGAGATAACTGGCTGTCAGATCAGCAAGTGTACCTGGAATATATACGCTGGACTAGATGGATAATTGTCTGATAGCATCTTGAGTTAATAAAAATGGAATCTGTCTTTAAACATTTAAATAGTTCAAAAATATTTTGAGGTCTCATCTTAAAAAATCATTACACCCAGGAACTGTTCATGCAATTACACTGCTTTATCTATGAATATGTGTCTTATAAGCCTAAGTAAGTAACAAATGAACATAAAAAAATCTTTACACATTATCTAGAAACGATAAAAGATATATCATTGCTTGCTATTGTGCTCAGAAGAATGATACTGTTCAATACAGTTTGTTGTCATCAAAAGTATCCATAATTTATTAAAAAATAAAAATGACTTAATTTTGGAACACAGTAGAATTTCCTGAAAGAACAAAACATTTTATATCATCTACTGAAAT
>NW_015433216.1:0-1097 GCF_001527695.2 Protobothrops mucrosquamatus | reverse complement strand
ATATATTAATTTCCCCACAAGTTGGGGAACCCAAAAATACATGTGTGTTCCGGATCCGACCTCTCCCTCAAAAGTTAGGCCAGGGCCTATCTCGCTTTGTTGGCAAATAGCCAATTAAGCATGAAAAGTCAAAATTTGAAACTGCCCTTAAATTCGAAAAGTATACATATATTCAGGTTCCCCACAGGTTGGGTAACCCGAAAAAAATGTGTTTTCCGGATCCGACCTCTCCTTCAAAAGATAGGCCAGGGCCTATCTCGCATTTGTTGACAAATAACCAATTAAGCATGAAAAGTCAAAATTTGAAACTGACCTCAAATTCGAAAAGTATACATATATTCCCGTTCCCCACAGGTTGGGGAACCCAAAAAAACATTTCTTATCCAGAACCGACCTCTCCCTCAAAAGTTAGGCCAGGGCCTATCTCACATTTTTTGGCAACTAGCCAATTAAGCATGAAAAGTCAAAAATTGAAACTGACCTCAAATTCAAAAACTATACATATATTCCCGTTCCCCACAGGTTGGGGAACCCGAAAAAACATTTCATTTCCGGATCCGACCTCTCCCTCAAAAGTTACGCCAGGGTCTATCTTGCTTTTGTTGGCAAATAGCCAATTAAGCATGAAAAGTCAAAATTTGAAACTGACCTCAAAGTCGGAAAGTATACACATATTCAGGTTCCCCACCGGTTGGGGAACCTGAAAAATCATATTTTTTCCGGATGCGACCTCTGCTTCAGGAGTTAGGCCAGGGCATATCTCGCATTTGTTGGCAAATAGCCAATTAAGAATGAAAAGTCAAAATTTGAAACTGACCTCTAATTTGAAAAGTATACATATATTCAGGTTCCACACAGGTTGGGGAACCCGAAAAAACGTGTTTTCCGTATCCGACCTCTCCCTCAAAAGTTAGGCCAGGGCCAATTCGAACATACTATCATATGTGGTGGGAGTGTCCGCGAGCTTGTGACTTCTGGACTAAACTTAAAGAATGGTTCGAAGAAATACTAGAGCGAGTGGTAGAGTTAAAACCAGAATTTCCCTCTCTCTCTCTCTCTTTCTCTCTCTCTCTCTCTCTTTCTCTCTCTCTCTCTCT
>NW_015433215.1:0-1097 GCF_001527695.2 Protobothrops mucrosquamatus | reverse complement strand
GTGTTCCTGCGCTGAATTTCCACATTTTGACATAAATGAGAAAAAGGATGAGGCTAGCTTCCAAATTGGTGCATCTCTGTATATATGTGGGTGTGTTTCTGCATCTAATAGGTATATATGTGTATGAAAAGCCCTTTTGTACCCTTATATGTTATATTGAAATTAAATTATAGTGTGATGCTCTCTATTTGGAGTATTGTATTTGAAAGATAAAAATCGTTTTTGAAATTCAGTTGTCTTTTTGATGTTTTTCTGTCTCTTGCCTCAATTGCAGCGATTTGGGAAATAATAACTGGTAAGGTAGCATTGATTTCTTAACAAAGCAGGAGCACATTGTTGTTCAAAAGAACAATATTTTAAACAAATTTTTTTTTACAAAAAAGGTACTTTATTTTGGTTTTAACTTTCTATCATCAGGTAAGTATGTAAGAACCAGACTTGCTAACAATATTGATTGCACCACATACATAAATGCCCCAGGAAAATAATCACATTCAATCAAACTACACATGTGTAATGAAATATCCAATCCACAATCTGAATCTAGCATTGGATTCAGACTGTGAATTAATCTACTGTCTGTCTATCTGTCTGCCTGTCTGTATCTCTCTGTCTTTCTGTCTGTCTGTGTCTATGTATGTATGTATGTATGTATGTATGTATGTATGTATGTATGTATGTATGTATCTATCTATCTATCTATCTATCTATCTATCTATCTATTTATCTATCTATCTATCGTCTATCTATCCATCTATCTCTTCTGTCTGTCAGTCTGTCGGTCTATTTGTATAAAGGCATGACTTAATCCCATTGATGTTGATAGCTGAATCTATTATGGTGTGCTGAAAAAGAAGTACATGCAGTTCACATAAGTCAGAGACTCTCAAATATGGCCCACAGATTACTGCAGCTTCCCTACCTGCATAGATCAGAACAGTCACTATATCAGCCTGCTTCCTCCATGCACCAACAATACATTGTTAGACTGGGTGAGGTAAAGGGGAAAGGGAAAGGTAGAGGGGTTGTTTGTGCAAATGCAGGATACATGCGAGCAGGGCTTTTTTTCTCATAGAACAGCCAGAACGGAGTTCTGG
>NW_015433214.1:0-1097 GCF_001527695.2 Protobothrops mucrosquamatus | reverse complement strand
CTCGCCTGCATCGTCCATATAGGACGACTCGGGAACTCAACTCCTACCCCGGGCAGCTCACCGATCCCCTTATGCCCAGGGGAAAGGTATCAAGCCGTTTGACAGCAGATGCTGGCTGTCAAACCGGCTTTTACGCAAAACAGGCGGGAGGCAGCAAACAGCTGCGACCAGCGAAATCGCCTGCCACCGGAAGTCCCCTAACACTGGAAGTTTTTAAGAAGAGACTGGACAGCCATTTGTCTGAAATGGTATAGGGTTTCCTGCCTGAGCAGGGGGTTGGGCTAGATGACCTCCAAGATCCCTTCCAACTTTATTGTTGTTGTTGTTATATTGTTGTTGTTGTTGTTGTTGTTGTTATTATTATGTTTCAAGGTCGCTCTGTGATGAGAAGAATGCAGCTGCATGCCAGCCTACAATTAGAGTGTCTGTTTCCAAAACATTTTCTTCAAATTGATTGGACAGTGGGGGACCAGCAATGGGAAGTTCCTAAGCAGGGAAAGGCTTCCACTTGGAGATTTGGAATGCAAATTTCAGTTCTGGCTTTGCATTACTGTATTTCACTTGGCTTCTAGTAAACCATACAGTACCTTTGTCAATCCAATAGTGTTAAGGATTGTTTTTACTTAGAAGCCTAAGCTGAGGCAGGTCTGATATTTACACACAAGAACATACCACCAAATATGCATTTCACACTATCAGAAAAATTGGGAGCCTATCCAACAAAGTATATGACTGAATAGGATTTGGAACCAACCCTATTTATACTTTTATTCTTTATACTAAAGATTACATTGTGCTGGCTGTCAACAATGAAATATTCACTTTCATTGGATGAATCCTTTCTCTCATATCTTACAATTCATCAATTTATTGTACCTTTCCATTAGTGAACAATACTTTTTTTTTGCTGAGGTATTTAGAAAATGAATGCATTTTCTGCTTATGCAGTAGCTCCTAGCATATTACAGGAATTGCTAACTTACAACCTAACCATATTTGCTCTGCTTTTATTTTGCCCTAGTTAAGATTTCCTATCAAAAAGAATTGAGGCCTCATGAACTGACCTAATATAATGTTGGAGGAAGTTTGTTGTCTTC
>NW_015433213.1:0-1097 GCF_001527695.2 Protobothrops mucrosquamatus | reverse complement strand
CTTGATGCTTTCTATGCTTGATAGTTTGCTTACAGACATTACATTTCCAAACTATCATCAGTGCAAAGAAGAGTGGTGTTTGCTCTCTGTTTAGCTTGGCTTGCCAGTTTTGGTGAAGGGGTGGTTTTCTCTTTGGTAGTTCCTTGATTGAGGTCTTGTTTTCTGCTTGACTGTTTCTCTGGTGTTAATTCCAGCTTATATAGGTGTTGGCTGATATAGAATACATGTTCTGGTCTTTTAGACAAAATAGATAACGTACAGTACCTATTTATAGTAGATTTATCTAAAATACATAAGGAAAATATATAGAAGATATGTTTTAAAGACCAAAGCACATCCTCTCCAACAGTTTACCTATACTCTTCAACACACTTACTCACACTGATGTTTACTAGTTGGATAATGAAAAGTCTGCAAACAAACAACCAATTTCAGAGAGCTCCAAACTCTACAGAAAAGAATGGGTTAAGCAAAGTAAAAAGCAAGAGGTTTGTAGATTTATATTATGCAATTAAGATCACATTTAAGCCATCAAGTGTTTTTGTGAACAGAAATGTGAGAAATGTAAAGCTAATACTCTAAATGAATCTGTAATTCTTAAAAAACAGAGGGGTGTATTTTACATTTAGGCAAGAAAACCAAATGCACAGGTACAGTGTAGGTGCAATTGAATCTATACCTTGCTCAGTAGTAGTAACTGTGAGAGGGATCTCGGAGTCCTAGTGGACAATCACCTAAATATGAGCCAGCAGTGTGCTGAAGCTGCCAAAAAAGCCAACACAGTGCTAGACACAAGATCACATGAAGTGTTAATACCACTTTATAACTCCTTGGTAAGGCCACACTTGAAATACTACATCCAGTTTTGGTCACCATGAGGTAAAAAAGATATTGAGATTCTAGAAAGAGTACAGAGAAGAGCAACAAAGGTGATTAGAGGACTGGAGGCTAAAACATATAAAGAATGGTTTCTGGAATTGGAAATGTCTAATTTAATAAAGAGAAGGATGAGGGGTGACATGATAGCAGTGTTTCAATATCTCAGGGGTTGTCACAAAGAAGAGGGAGTCAAGCTATTCTCCAAAGCACCTGAGGGC
>NW_015433212.1:0-1097 GCF_001527695.2 Protobothrops mucrosquamatus | reverse complement strand
ATATTATTACTATACATTTATTATACACACATTTTCCATTTTTGACCTTTCCACATTTATTCTCATTTATTATTTCTAATCTCCAACCAGTCATACCACTTATTCCATATTAGATAGTACTCTGTGTCTTCCTTTTCTTTTATCTCTTTTGTTAATTTGTCCATCTCAGCACAGTCCAGGATTTTTCTTATCACTTCTTCCTCTGATGGTATATTCTCATTTTTCCAGAACTGTGCATATACTATTTTTGCTGCCGTTGTCATATGTAGAATTAAGTACCGTATTTCTTTACTATATTTTCTGTTTAAAATACCCAGCAGAAAGATCTCTGGTTTCCAGTCTACGGGTTGGTCTATTATTTCTTGTATCCATCTTCTTATTTTAGTCCAGTATTTTTTCGCAACTGGGCAAGTCCACCATATATGATAATATGTTCCATGTACTTTTTTACATTTCCAACATGTTGGCGAATTGTTCTGGAACATCTTGGCAAGCTTTGCTGGTGGAAGATGCCACCTGTAAAACATTTTCAATTGGTTTTCCTTGAATGCCGCAGACATAGTCAATTTTATGTTTGTTTCCCATATTTTTTCCCATTTCTCCAATTCTATATTATATCTGAATTTTTTTGCCCATCTAATCATTGTGTCTTTTGACAACCTCGTCTTCCATTTTGTATCTCAATAAGTATTTATATAAATTGCTAATTAATTTTATTTCTGTTCCATGTATAATTTCTTCTTCTATATATCCAAAATTTCCAAAACGTCCACTAGTCACTTTACCCAGATATATGTCAGTTAAAGTCCAAATTTCAATGCGATTTGCTCTTCAAAAATAAGTTCCACTAATTAGTATTAAATTTCTCCGTTGTCTCACTTCAACTTTTAATCCTTATGTTTATTTATTTATTTATTTATTTTATTAAATTTATATCCCGCCCTTCTCCTTGCGGACTCAGGGCGGCTAACAATCAGATAAAATACATAAATAACATTACAATTTAAAATTAATTAAAAAGGAAATATTTAAATTTAATCTAATTAAAATATAATTAAAACCCCTCTAAAAGTTTCCCCTAGGCCAGTCCCGCAAGC
>NW_015433211.1:0-1097 GCF_001527695.2 Protobothrops mucrosquamatus | reverse complement strand
CTTGGGAGAAGAGGGGAAAATCTAATGTCAATTTACCTGTGGGACAAACAGATTGCTGAGACCTATTTTGGAAGCACCTCTACTAACTGTAAGTTTGTCTAGGATTCCCAGAATAAAGCAATTATCTTGTTTGTTCTTCTGAGTTATCTATCTGTTAAAGACTGGAATAGAAGCAAGTTTCCTGTCCAAAAACAGAATAGTAAATTGACAGATTAATTCTCCTCTGATCTCCAGCAATAGTAAATTTATGAGATTAATTTTCCTCTGATCTTCAAACTTTGGAGAAGTAAAGCAAAATTCTCTTGCATGTGAAAGTAACTAGAAGTGACTGAAGGTGTGATCCAGAGGCATTGTCTTGTTATTGCTGTCATCTCTGCAAGCCAAGTTTTAAAACAACAAAACTCTTGCCTGTGAAGGCTGCGTTCCTAAAATCAAAGAGCGGGCAGTTTCCCCCCTCCTTTTTCCCCTGCTAGCAACTTCAAAGCTTGGGGCAACACCCCCCCTTATTATGCACTCTTCACTGCTTTAAAGATTTAAGCCTGTCTCCCAACCTGCCTAATGCAACAAGGATTTAAAACTAAATGTTTAAATCAACAAAGCAACTACAGATTGCTTCTCCTTCATGAGTTTGTAACCAAACATGCCTTCATTGTCTGCAAGCCTAGCAACTGGTCGTCAAGGAAGAGGGCAATTAAACCATTAAGCCGCTCTCTCTCTCTGTCATAAAGCCACAATACTGGCGAAACATGCCACACTCCCTCCCCCCTTAGGAATGCCTGGAATTTCAACCGGTGTTAATAGAATAAGGAAGCAGGGGCACAACCAGCCCCACTAGCAGGGCAGCAGCGCCCCCTGGTGGCCAATCTGCACGTGACACCTTGAAAAAAAATTTTCCCCCTTTCTTTTCACATCACAACAATTTGATAATTTAATTCAATCAAGCCTATACCACCACTAATAGAGCTTTCACCCAATCAAGCTGGAGACCCAAGTTTCTTCCAGTTTTGAGTGACAGAAGAAGGTAGCATAGCCATCAATCCTTGCCTATTATCACAAGCTGAATACCCAGTGTGTTCCAGCCTGCAACTTAACGACCA
>NW_015433210.1:0-1097 GCF_001527695.2 Protobothrops mucrosquamatus | reverse complement strand
ACACAAAGGGAAAGTAACCATGAGTCATAAAAGAGCCAAGGTTGCCTACCCCTGGGCTAGATCAAAGCCCTTAAATCAGGGGTGTCCAAACTTAGCAACTTTAAGGCCTGTGGACTTCGACTCCCAGAATTCCTCAGCCAGCATGCCTAGCTGGGGAATTCTGGGAGTTGAAGTCCATAGGTCTACAAAGGCACTGAGGTTGGGCACCCCTGATTTAAGTGGCATTAAAGTTCCAGGGTTTTAGAGTGGCGCGGTGGCCTAAGAGGTGCAGCTCTCGCCTCGCAATCAGGAGGCCGTGAGTTTGATGCAGATATTTCTCTCTGTGGGTGCGATGAGTTATCGTCTGCTCCGAACCCTGCGTAGGCGTCAGGAAGGGCATCCAGCCAGTAAACGCTCAGGCTCCGTTCAGTCACTCCGACTCCACTCCGCTGAGAGGGATTACAAGAAGTTCCAGAATTTAACCTCAGCAAATATGATTCTTTCCCATGGATGGGATAATAGTCTCCTTCCATCGTGTCAAAGGTGATGGTTTGGTGGCCGCTGGGCTTCAGAGGGCTGCAGGACTGATCTTACGGTCAGCCTGATGATGACTGCGCGACCTTCCCGTTGTCCATTTCTGTTTTTCAGAGCTGAACTGTTCCAAAAACGAGAAGGAGCTGGAGGAGTTACTCTTGGAAGCAAGCCTAGAGATGGGGCAGGAATCAATGTGACACTTTAGGTAAGGGACAGCCCTCCCCCCCCCTCACCGTGTGCAAAGGATAATGAAGGTGTGCTTTAAAGGCAGAGTTGTTTGGCCACAGATGGATTGATTTTATTAGGTTTGTGTAGTTGTTTCCTGGCAAACATTTCATGACCCAACTAGGTCCCTCCCTCCCTTCTGTCCCTGATGATGTTACCTAGTTGGGTGATGAAACGTCTGCAGGAAAACCATCCAGCTCAAACAGCACCAAGGATCTTACAATACTGATGCTCTAATAATTTTTTCTTCTTCTTCTTCTTCTTCTTCTTCTTCTTCTTCTTCTTCTTCTTCTTCTTCTTCTTCTTCTTCTTCTTCTTCTTCTTCTTCTTCTTCTTCTTCTTCTTCTTCTTCTTCTTCT
>NW_015433209.1:0-1097 GCF_001527695.2 Protobothrops mucrosquamatus | reverse complement strand
AAAATAAAATAAAATAAAATAAAATAAAATAAAATAAAATAAAATAAAATAAAATAAAATAAAATAAAATAAAATAATAAAATAAAATAAAATAAAATAAAATAAGGAAACTTTGTTTTGAGCAGAAATCAGGAGATCCCTGGAGGCTGTATAGAGATGTGGGATGAGAGGTCTGGAGGCTAAAACATATACGGAACAGTTGCTGGAATTGGGTATGTCTAGTTTAACGAAGAGAAGGACGAGGGGGGACAGGATAGCAGCCTTCCAATATCTCAGGGGCTGCCCCAAAGAAGAGGGAGTCAAGCTATTCCCCAAAGCGCCTGAAGGCAGGACAAGAAGCAACGGATGGAAACTCATCAAGGAGAGAAGCAACCTAGAACTAAGGAGAAATTTCCTGATATTTTAGAACAATTACTCAGTGGAACAGCTTGCCTTCAGAAGTTGTGGGTGATCCAACATTGGAAGTTTTTAAGAAGAGACTGGGCAGCCATTTGTCTGAAATGGTATAGGGTTTCCTGCCTGAGCAAGGGGTTGGACTAGATGACCTCCAAGGTCCCTTCCAACTTTATTATTATTATTATTATTATTATTATTATTATTATTATTATTATTATTATTATTATTATTATTATTATTATTATTATTATTATTAGAATGCCAGCCTCTTCTTGCCAACTCACCCCAAGAAATGAAACTTAAGCCCTGATCAAAGCACATCTAAAGTGCTCTGAGAACGAAGCTCCAAGATAAAGGTTGTCCTCAACTTACAACAGTTCATTTAGCAACCATTCAAAGTTATAACGGCACTGAAAAAAGTGACTTATGACCATTTCTCACACTTACAACCGTTGCGCCATCTCCATGGTCACGTGATCAAAATTCAGCCGCTTGGCAACTAGCTTGTACTTATGACGGTTGCAGTGTCCCAGAGGGTCACGTGATCCCCTTTTGCGGCTTTCTGACAAGCAAAGTCAAAGGGGAAGTCAGATTCACTTCACAACCGTGATACTAACTTAACAACGGCAGAACAATTGTGGCAAGAAAGGTCGTAAAATGGGAACAAAACTCACTTAACAAATGTCTCGCTTTGCAACATA
>NW_015433208.1:0-1097 GCF_001527695.2 Protobothrops mucrosquamatus | reverse complement strand
AAATCCAAAAAATAAACCCCGATAAAAGCCGAATTAAAACCAAATATTACCAGCTGTGTTTCCGATTAAAATACTTTTAAAATTATCCCTACCTAAAATCCTCCCTAGGTCAGGCCCGCTTGCTGGAAAAACCATGTCTTGAGGGCGC
The DNA here is from genome assembly GCF_001527695.2 of Protobothrops mucrosquamatus. NCBI lineage: Eukaryota > Metazoa > Chordata > Lepidosauria > Squamata > Viperidae > Protobothrops > Protobothrops mucrosquamatus. Next base: position 949 of record NW_015433208.1, on the reverse strand, counting down.
GGCGGAAAGTAAGGAGATCCGGAATCATCCGGATCTCGGGGGGTAGTTCATCTACCATAAAATGTTGGGGAATTCAAAGGGCCATGTCTGAATTTGGGACTCCAGATTGACCCCTCCTGCTCTACAGTTGATTTTATTCCTTTGTAAACCTCTACTTTGTTAGATCTACCAGTTACATTCTGCTATAAACCAAAAATGCTATACCCGTAACTTTATTATAATAAATCATATTCCTTTCCTGAGCCTGCACCAACTGGACTCTCCCTAGAGTTTATTTTAGGACACTAGTTAGAACTTCAAAGCAAATTGGATGGTCTTAGTGCATCCATAATATAGAGTCAGATAGTCTCATCCAGCAGTTTTCAGCCTTGGCAATTTTAAATTATATGGTCTTCAATTCCCAGAATTCCCGAACCAGCCATGCAAAGGTCAGTTTCCCTGGAATTAAGTTCATCTTCAAACAGAACTTTCCATGATTCCATGATAAGTAGACTCTACAGAGCAAGGAAAAAAAGCAAATTTCCTGGTACTAAAATGTGTGTTAAGAACAAGAAAAGTTTATTAGCATAATATTTTAGGTTAAGACAACTCATCCAGATGTTAATTTGAGCTCAGCAAATGCTACTGGCAGTAATTTATTAAGTTCAGAAACAGGCTGTTCCTACATCTGGTTCATAACTTGGTTGTGAGAATTCAAAATACTTTCCAGATTTTATTTCTTAGTTATTACCCTGGATCGTGTTCGCACTAGAGTTAGGAAATCAAATACTGTATGCCATTTGGGCTGTTCATTGACCTACTCAGAAATAGCCCATTTCTGCTGTGTGAATGTAGAGAAAAACATTCACTTGTGAATAATTAGTGAATTGCTCATAACTGAGGTCATTTCTCTTTCAAGTCAGAGCTAAAGGTTCACAGGAAAAGCTGGAACACAATGTCTTCAAGATTT
>NW_015433207.1:0-1097 GCF_001527695.2 Protobothrops mucrosquamatus | reverse complement strand
AAAGACAAGGAGAAAGGAGCATTATGCATGTTTGCTATCTTGAATTATTTATAAAGTGACTGGCCCAAGGTCACCCAGCTAGTTAAGGGAGGACTAGAACTCATGATCTCCAGCTTTCTAGCCTGGTGTCTTAAACACTAGGCCAAACTGGTCATTATATGTCTCCAGTGATAACATTTATTTAATGCAACACATACTTATTGATCAAATACCGATTCCAACATACATTTCATTTCTGGATAGTAATATAAATATTGTAAGCTATTAAAGCATTTCTAAAAGAAATAAAAATACAAACCTAGTATAAATTTCTTCAGAATATGAAGTACCACAAAACAAAAGGTTAAGAAAGAAGTGCAACACAATAAATATTCTTATATTCTTATTCTTATCTTTTTTATACAATGGAATAGAAAGAAAGGGATTACTATACAAATGAAAAGTAAAAAACCCTATAAGCATTTTTTTAAAAAAAAATGTAATCAAAAGGATACATACACACAGTCCTCAAAAATTGATATTTTTCCCCAGAAGAAGAGCTAGTTCTCTTGTCAACTGGGTAAGGCACTAGCACTCAAATAGAAAAGAGACAAAAGTTGCAAAAAGAATGGACTTGTCTAACTCATGGTTAAGAATGCTAGTATTTCAAAGCCATGAGCTACTCTGCAGATTAACCTACATCAATTCTCCTAAAACTCAAATCTACATGATCTGTCCAGCTAGGCTTAGAATTGGGGTTTGTATGGGTGTGAGTGAGTAAAGCATTTAAAGCTTTAGATTCAGTGGAAAACTAATAAAAATAGTAAAGCTGAAGTTGCTACGAGATGTCCTGAGTCTCTTGAAAAACAACAACTAGTAGCACTAAAACTAGTAATAAATAACTTTTTTAATGACGCACTTCGGAAATTGCACCGCCTGAGTGAAATTTCTCCTCCCAAAATAATTGAAGCATCTTTATTCTCCAGAAGGTTCAGTGCCATTGCTTTCCCAGGGGTCTCCACATGCCTGTATCCACAGCTGCTTTGCTATCCTAGCAGTCCCAACAGAAGGGTTTTGTTTGCCTCACAGCCCTAATTTGTACAGGCAAAGCTAATATT
>NW_015433206.1:0-1097 GCF_001527695.2 Protobothrops mucrosquamatus | reverse complement strand
CCCGGAAGGCTACCGGCAGCCAATGCAGCTCACGCAGAAGCGGCGTAACGTGGGAGCGACGAGTCCCTCCCAACACCGCCCGCGCGGCTGCATTTTGAACTAGCTGGAGCCTCCGGGTGCTCCTCAAGGGGAGCCCCATGTAGAGAGCATTACAGTAGTCCAGGCGGGAAGTGACAAGGGCATGGGTGACCGTGCGTAACGCGTCCCGGTCCAGAAACGGTCGCAACTGGTGAATCAGGCGAACCTGCTAAAACGCTCCCCTGGTCACGGCCGCCAACTGGTCATCCAGTGTCAGCCGCGAATCCAGGAGAACACCCAAGTTGCGGACCCGATCCGAGGGGGCCAAAGTTTCGCCCCCTATAGTCAGCGATGGAATCAGCTGGCTATGCCGAGGCGCCGGTAGCCACAGCCATTGCACTCTTGAAGCAATTGATCCACTAGTCTGTTCATTTGTTATTATAGTAGCAACAAAAAAGCGATTTTTTTGTGCTAACCTGATATAATCTAACTTTGGCCACTTTAGGGCAAAATGCAACAGTAATAGATAAATACCTTTCTTTAATATTCTGATATTTCCTTTCAGGAAACACTAGTTCTTCCAGTTTGCTCCAAGGATCTGCCAATGGGGTACCATCTACTCATCCACATCTCCTTCCTGGGTCACCTTGTTCTTCTCCTGCTTTTCATCTCACTCCCAATACTAGCCAGTTCTGCAGCCTTGCTTCAGCTGACTATACGGCCTGTGCTCGCTCAGGTCTAACCCTTAACAGGTACAGTACTTCCTTGACTGAAACCTACAACAGGCTTGCAAATCAAACCAGTGAGACCTTTGCAACTCCAGGAACCCCCTCGTACGTTGGCGTACCAAACGGTTCAGCTGTGAATATGCCTGTGGCAAGTAGTGACGGTGATGCATTCAGTTGTCCGCAGGCGGGATTATCGATGCAAATTTCAGGGATGTCTCCACAACTCCAGTACATTATACCTCCTCCATCTAGCAATGCCTTTCCAGCAAATCAAACCCATCCGAACTCTTACAACACTTTCAGGCTGCATAGCCCTTGTGCTCTGTATGGATACAACTTCTCCACCTCCCC
>NW_015433205.1:0-1097 GCF_001527695.2 Protobothrops mucrosquamatus | reverse complement strand
AAGAAAGAAAGAAAGAAAGAAAGAAAGAAAGAAAGAAAGAAAGAAAGAAAGAAAGAAAGAAAGAAAGAAGTTTTGAAGAATTATCTGAACAGGAGGTCTTAATGACCAAAGTCATATGCACAAACACATATATTTCTATATAATTTAGCAAAATATTAAAATAGTCCATAGAAATTACCGTATTCAGACTGAAATCTGAGAAGGAAGGAAGGAAGGAAGGAAGGAAGGAAGGAAGGAAGGAAGGGAGGGAGGGAGGGAGGGAGGGAGGAAGGAAGGAAGGAAGGAAGGAAGGAAGATAAGTAGCTGTATTTATCTAAATGAAACAAGCTGGTACACTAGAATAAAAGTATGTTTTCATACCAATCTTTTACAACAATATATTACTTAGTAAATTATTCTATTTGTTTACTATTAATTGACCAGCTTGAACCTGAAGACATTCTGACGGATGAAAAAGCTAGGTTTAGAACAGGATGCTTAATGTTTAATCTTGCTATGTTGCTGCAACACCTCGTCAAAATGTGTAGCCATAAATGTATTTTTATACAGCATTTATTGACTTTACGTCTGCTTTCAACATAGTAACTAGATGTAAATTCTAGCATATATTTAAATACGCCAAAATTGACAAATTGTTTCTTTGCTAAGTAAAATTCATAAGATCACCAGGTTGAATGTCAGGTATGGTAAAGAAGCATATGTCACTAAGAAAGGGAGTTAGATAGGGATATATATCGGCCCTAGTTTTATTTTATTTTTATATAAACTCATTTTAATATAAACATTTATATCAGAGATGTCAAACTGCTAGCCCAAGGGCTGGATGTGTCACCAGGTAACTGCGCCCACCCTATTGCCGGCAATGGAGAAAAAGCTCCGACATGTCATGCGACATCACGTGACGTCACAAGTTTGACAGTCTGACTTATATGAACACCTCACTTAAGTATTTCTAGTTTTCATTTCCCCAAATTAATGCTCTTCCCTACAAATATTTTAAAAGGGAAATATAGGAAAACCCCTTATGAAACACTGACACAAGTGCCATAGAAGCACAACCTTGTTCTTTTGTATTGCCAGTTTATAAATGTGCTTGC
>NW_015433203.1:0-1097 GCF_001527695.2 Protobothrops mucrosquamatus | reverse complement strand
AAGTTGGGGAGGGAAGGGATTTGCAGCAGCAGCAGCTGAGATGCTTCAGCCCAGTTGCTTCTCTGCTTGGACGCCCTGGAGGAAACCAAACAGCCCCGCTTGCTCCCGGCTTCTCCTCCGACCTGCCCTCCACTCACCTTCCAGCTGCTGCTTCAATCTGGGAAGAGCACAAAATCCTCCCTACACACCATCTTCCTCCCATGAGTGATCAGGAAGAGGAAGTTCTGCTGTTCAAAAGGTCCTTTTTCAAGAGGCAACTGAACTTTCTTTCTTCTACTCTTCCCTTCTCCTCCTCTCCTTTCTAGCAATGTAGTACTCTATGGTTTTAACTCCTTTAAAGTCAACCACAGAGTCCGCCTTCTGGGCACAGATGCTGCCTGTTTGACTCCGGATAGGTGGCGAAAAACACCGTTGTCTGGCGTTTGCACGATTTCCTCCCTGATTAAAAGCTATCAAGTAATTTTTGACTCCTAGCAACTAACCTTTGCAACTGAGCCAAGCGAAATAGTGACATGTGATGCTGGTTAGCTTATGAAGATTAGCTATGTGCTGAGCCCTAAAAGTTCATGACGGTTTTATAGAATTACAGTTTTTTTTTTATGGGTGACTCTCAGTGGAGATCAAAACCTCTCTACACCCGAAATCTTTATGACTTATTTAATGTGGCTCCCAAGGTTTTAGGACATAGCAGCAACATCAGGGCAGATGCTCCAGAGGAGCCAACTTGACTCCTGCTGGCCATTGCTGCATCCAAGAGCACCCACCATCCCAGCTTCATTCCTGAAGGAGGAGAATGTAGATCTGCTAAATAATAATAATAATAATGATAAAGTTGGAAAGGACCTCGGAGGTCATCTAGTCCAACCTCCTGCTCAGGCAGGAAACCCTATACCATTTTGGACAAATAGCTGTCCAGTTTCTTCTTAAAAACTTCCAGTGTTGGCGCATTCACCGCTTCTGGAGGCAGGTTGTTCCACTGGTTAATTGTTCTAACTGTCAGGAAGTTTCTCCTTAGTTCTAGGTTGCTTCTCTCTTTGGTTAGTTTCCACCCGTTGCTTCTTGTCCTGCCTTCAGGCGCTTTGGAGAATAGCCTGACT
>NW_015433202.1:0-1097 GCF_001527695.2 Protobothrops mucrosquamatus | reverse complement strand
TCAGGAGCCCAGCTAAGCAGCTCAATGCTGGGAAGAAGAAGAAAAAGAGAGCAGAGAACCGGCAGCTGAATAGCAGACCAGGAGGGAGACTGTGGGAAGCAGAGAACAGCCAAGATCGCAGGTTTTAACGGTTGGCCGTCTGACTCTCGTATCTGCAAGAGGAATTGGCTGTTCAAAGGGATGCTCTGCATGAAACTTCCTCCAGGCTGAGAGAGGCCCAGCTGCACCCGGGAGGCCCACCCAAGAGACCGGAGGCCCATTGGAGAGGAACCGGAGCGCCACCCCCGTCCCACAGAGCAACCGCGCAGGATCACAAAGGGGACATTGGAGGACTTCCAGGCCAAGGGAGGCTACCTCAAAGGCTTGGCAGCCCAGCAACCCAGCCCGGCCCAACGAAGCAGAGACCAGTATGGGAAACCGGGCGACGTGGTGCACCAGCAGCTTGAGTGGTGGAGAGGAGGCAGCCGGTGGCCGTGCAGAGCAGCGGACCGGTCAGGCGGCCAGGGGCAGCACAGAGGTGGTGGGTAGCGGCAGCCCAGAGCGAAGGACGGAGAGGCGGCTGGGGGTGGTGCAGAAGTGGCGGACGGTGGTGGAGGCGGACTGGGAGGCCTGCAGGCGGAGTTGAGGCCGCAGGACAGAGGCAGTGGAGCAGCGGAGGACCTGACCGGCAGCTCTAGAGAGCCTGGCTGGACAGAGAAGCCAGAAACAAGGCTAACTGCAAAGCATGTCCACCAACCAGAAAGAGGGATTTCCACACAACAAACTCATGGAACAGGTGACATACTATGGTGGTATGCCATACCTGTTCCACGTATGTGCTTATGCCCAAAGAACATCCAAACTAGACATGCATTAGATGTAAACTATGTGAACTACTACAAGGAAGAGTAAGGAACGTAGAGGCAACGGTAGCCAAACCCCAACGTATCAAAAAAAGCTCTACCAAAACCGAACCAAATAATGAAGAAATATCTCCCAGAGGATTTGACCCTCCTGACAAACCCTTGGAGGAGGAAGACAGATGGAGGTATGTCACACATAGAAGGAAACACAACACTCAAAGAAAGAAGCAGCATACAACTACGGGTAACAAACCC
>NW_015433201.1:0-1097 GCF_001527695.2 Protobothrops mucrosquamatus | reverse complement strand
TGAGTTCTGCATTTATTTTTAATAAGAACGCTGATCGGTGTGCAACAAAATATTAAAATTGTGGCTGTTTCAAGAAACCTGAAATATGAAGACAACTCCTTTGTTATAATCTAACAAGGCTTCTGAATGACTCAGGCAAAGGCCTATCTAGTCTGGCTTCTTCTCTTTTATGGGCAACCAGATGCTTCTGAGTCTGGAAACAGGATAAATGATCTGTCTATGCAATGGTGGGATTCAGCCAGTTCGCACCAGTTCAGTAGAACCAGTAGCTAAATTTTGCTGAGTTTGGAGAACTGGCTTAATGCACAGTGCTTCTGGAAGTCCAGTCTAGGCCTCAGAGGTCTGGAGGAGGCCTTCCAGACCTAGAACGGCCTGCCGGAAATGCATGGATGCCATTTCTGGAAATCCATTCTAGGCCTCGGAAGCCTGGAGAAGGCCTCCCAGGCCTGCATCCAATAAGAGAACTGATTGTTCAGGTATTTGAATCCCACCACTGTGTGTCTATGCTAATATTATCATCTCAATGATGAGAGCAGGTGATATGCAAAACCCATAATATCAACTAGGCATTCCATGCAGATTACCCACATCTCTTTTGCAGTCCTCAGAATAGATTTGGCTATGGTTTTTCTACAGGGTGGTGTTAAAGAGCAGAGCACTCTTTGCCATTTTTTTAATTATTAAATTATTATTAAATTAAATTTATATCCCGCCCTTCTCCTTGCGGACTCAGGGCGGCTGACAATCGATTAAAAATACACAAATGACAATTACAGAATTAAAATTAATTAAAAAGAAATATTTAAGTGTAGTCTAATTAAAATATAATTAAAACCCCTCTAAAAATTACCCTAGGCCAGTCCTGCGAGCTGGAACAACCAAGTCTTAAGGGTGCGGTGGAAGGAAGGGAGATCAGGGATCACCCTGATCTCTGGGGGCAGTTCATTCCAGAGGGTGGGAGCTCCCACAGAGAAGGCCCTCCCCCTTGGGGTCGCCAGCCGGCACTGTCTGGCCGACGGCACCCTGAGGAGACCCACTCTGTGGGAGCGTACAGGTCGATGGGAGGTAATCTGCGGCAGAAGGCGGTCTCGAAGGTA
>NW_015433199.1:0-1097 GCF_001527695.2 Protobothrops mucrosquamatus | reverse complement strand
TGACAGGAGTCTGGAGACCAACACGCCTGACTTTGTCTGTTGCTTCGCCTCCGTCGGAACTGGGCATGTGCGACCAGGCAAGAGGCGTGGCTATCTCAGACTTAGTCTTATTGGGTACAAGGGACTTCAGGAAACCCAATCATGTGGATTATCCATCATCATGCTGAGAAAAGGCGTTCAGGTAAGACCAATGCCCCTTTTAGTCTCCAGGCCTTTAATCATCTTAGTTGCTCTTCTCTGCACTTTTTTTTAAAGTCTCAGCATCTTTTTTGAAACATGGTGACCAAAACTGAATGCAGTTTTCCAGGTGTGGTCTTACTAAGGCTTTTTAAATTGGTACTAATACTTTGTGTAATTTTGAATCTATGTCTCTGTTTATACAACCAAGGACTGTATTTGCTTTTTTGGCTGCTGCCGCGCACTGCTGGCTCATGTTTAAGTAATTGTCCAGTAGGACTCCAACGTCCCTCTCACAGTTACTGTTTTTGAGACAGGTTTTGCCTAATCTGTACTTGTGCCTTTGTTTTTTCCTGCCTAGGTATAAAACCTTGCTTTTCTCCACATTAAATTTCATGTTGTTAGTTAAGGCCCATTGTTCAAGCCTGTCAAGAACTTTTTGGCCCTGAGCTTGTGTTCTGGGGTTTTGACTATTCCTGTCAGCTTAGTGTCATCTGCAAATTTGATGAGTTCCTCTTCTATTCTCTCATCTAAGTCATTTATGAAGATATTGAAGAGTACTGGGCATATGGGGGAATCTTGTGGTACCTCACTGCTTCCTTCCTTCCATGTAGATGTAGTACCATTTACTCACTGAGTATGGTTTGTCAACCAGTTACAAATCCATCTGGTAGTGATGCTGTCTATCCCACATTTTTCTAGTTTACCAAGAAGTAGGATATGGTATACTTTGTTGAATGCCTTGCTGAAGTCTAAGTATATTATGTCCACAGCATTTTGCTGGTCTACTAATTTAATCACTCTGTCAGAGAATGAAATAAGATTGGTTTGGCATGATTTGTTCTTAACAAACCCATGCTGGCTACTAGTTACAACTTTATTTGTTTGTAGATGTTCGCAAATCTGTTTTTTAATTATTT
>NW_015433198.1:0-1097 GCF_001527695.2 Protobothrops mucrosquamatus | reverse complement strand
AAGATCTAGAGGAAAGCTCAAAAGCTAATGGAAAGGAACAAAGAATCACGCGCGCAGCTCATAGACGTAAAGAAAAGGAAAGACAGATGACAGCTCGACCACCAGCTGATAGCCCTCCAGCTGATTGTCAAATACCGGCTATTTCCCAGCCAGTAGGCGGCGCTCGTCCTAAGGTCTTTGTGAAATCATATGCGGCTAGCCTTGTCAGTGGAATAAATCCTCCTAATGTGTAAGTTAACATCATGGAATGTAGGGGGACTTAATGTTCCCCACAAAAGACGCAAGATTTTTCATTACTTAAGACATTTTAATAATGACATTACATGCTTACAAGAGACTCATATTGTGGCTAAAGATCAAAAACTATTATTTGGAGAGCTGTTTGCTGCACCTGCCTTAAAAAAGAGAGCCGGGATTGCAATGTATATTAAAAGTCATCTTTCACCTGTTTTAAAAGAAGCTGATAAAGAAGGAAGATACTTATTTGTGGAAATAAATTTAAATGGAAGAAAGTGTTTAATAATAGGGGTTTATGCACCCAATCAACTTGTAGCTCAAAAGCAATTTTATAGACATTTACATCAGAAAATTGTGGCGATGGACTATAATTCTTTGATTGTTATGGGAGACTGGAATGGGGTTCTGGATACGTTAAAAGATAAAAAAAACAACTTCTAAGGATGTAACCCTTTCCAGATTACCTAAATCCTTTTTTGCTATGAAAGATGACTTAGAACTAACGGATGCCTGGAGGTCACAACACATCAATGAACGTGATTTTACTTTTTTCTCTCACAGACACGACTCTTTTTCAAGGATTGACTTTGCTTTGATATCGACTGATTTACTTACAGATTGTAACAAAACTAAAATTTTTCCTAGAACCTTGTCTGACCACAGTATGGTTTGGATGGAGATTGGTCAAAAAATAAAGAGGAAATCCTGGAGAATAAATGAAAATTTGTTTAACTATGAGGATAAGGTTAAGGCTTTGAAGGAATCTATGGAAGAGTTCTTTCAACTTAATATGCATAAGGAAACTTCTATAAACATTGTATGGGATGCTGGAAAGGCTTATCTAAGAGGAATACTAATTG
>NW_015433197.1:0-1097 GCF_001527695.2 Protobothrops mucrosquamatus | reverse complement strand
TATATATATATGTAGGTCTTTGGTTATTCGGGTTTTCTCCCACGTAAAATTGGAAGTGTCTTGGTGACATTTCAACGAAGTCCCATTCGTCATCTTCAGGCTGGTGTCTTCAGCTTCGTGCTTCTAGGAGTAATATGTGATCACAGCTGTTTCTTCCTTTTAACTGCCAGTGGGGTTTGAACTGATTGGGTGGGAGCTTGGCTGTGTTCTGATTGGGTGGAGGTGTGTTCTTATTGGTTAAGGGGCTTGGCTGTGCTCTGATTGGATGGGGGGTTGGCTGTGCTCTGATTGGATGGGGGAGTGTTCTGTTTGGGTGGGGGCTTTGTTGTGCTCGGTTTAGTCTGAGTTGCAGGGGGATTTGAGATGGTGAGCTGCGTTGCTGTTGTTTGGCTTCGTGTTCGTGGTCGTGCCATATCTTTATGGTGGGTGTCAGTTTGCTTCATGTATGGATTGGAGGGGTTTAAAGTGGATAATGATGCAGCTGTGGACTGACTTCTAGTTTGTGGTCGTGCCTTATTATCTGTGTGGGTTTGGGTTTGCTTTTTGCGTGGATGTGTGGTGGTGACATCCTGTGTGGTTTTTGTGAGTGTGGGTCAGGTGTCATTCTTTGTTTTAGGAACTCGTTTGCCAATAAGGGTGGGTTTCCAAATGGCTGGTAGGCAGGAGGTATCATCTCATTTATTCATGCTGTGTGAGCGTTTTTCTATCTCAATGGCTTCTCTGATTATTCTGTTGTTAAAGTGTTCAGTTTTGGCGATAGTTCTGTTCTTTTTAAAGTCAATTTTATGTCCTGTGGCTTTAAGGTGTTGGACCAGGGAAGAAGTTGGTTCCTCTTTTCTGACTGAGTTCTTGTGTTCTTCAATGCATGCATTTATTCTTCTGTTGGTTTGTCCAATGCATGTGGTGGGGCAGGCGGTACATGGGATTTCATATACTCCTTGATTTTCTAACTCAATTTTGTCTTTGGGGTTTCTTAGGATGGTGGATATTTTTCGGTTTGTGCAGAATGCTGTCTTGATGTTGTGTTTGTGGAGGATCTTGCTGATTCTGTCTGTGGTGCCTTTTATGTATGGGAGGAGGGCTTTGCCGTTTTCTTG
>NW_015433196.1:0-1098 GCF_001527695.2 Protobothrops mucrosquamatus | reverse complement strand
TCTAGCGCAGGGGTAGGCAACCTCGGCTCTTTTATGACTCATGGACTTCAACTCCCAGAATTCCTGAGTCAGCTATGCTGACTCAGGAATTCTGGGAGTTGAAGTCCATGAGTCATAACAGAGCCGAGGTTGCCTACCCCTGCTCTAGAGCAAGGAAGGCAGGCTGGAGCCTGCAACCTGTTGTGACATCCAAAAGTCACCAGGGTCCAATGGGTGTGTGTGTGTGTGTGTGTGTTTCTATCTGAAAGTCAAACTGGCACCTCGATAGAATTAGCCTACCCAAGGCAGAATGGGCCGCCCACTCCCCTCCAAAGAAAAGCCCTGAGGTTGAGAACAGCTTACATGGGAAAAGAGAAAAAAAAAACAGGCTTGCAGTTGCGGGGTGGGGCAGATCAGATGGCCCAGACTCTCCAGGCCTCAGCGGGGGTGCTTGTGGAGGCCAAAGCAAAATGATCGCGGGGGTCCTGCAGGTCATGTCCACAAGGAAGTATACCAGGCTGGCTGGTCGCTGCCAGATCTCCTCCGGGGCGTCCTGAGTGGAAATTAAATCCAATCCAAAACTATCAGCCCCCCGCTGGCTTATGGACTGCCCTGGCGCCCCTTTAAAGATCTGGCGCGTTTTTGCGCCTTCCCTTCCTTTTGGATAAAGGCGGCCGTTCCTCACGAAGGCCTTTCTCTTCCCCCCCCCCTTCCCTCCTCCCTCCCTCCTGCCCCATCCTTGGCTCTTTTGCAGCCCAAACGGCTCTTTAATATGAAGTGCAGGGAATGTGCCCAGAAACCTCGACCAAACCTGCTGCTTAATCCAATGAAGGCAATTTCCGAGCGTAATTGCGAACATGTTTTAATGCATATGCATGAAAAGGGCTCTCTTCTCCTTTCTTTCTTTCTTTTTTTTTTCCTTTTTCTTTTCCGAGGGACCGACTTTACATGCTTATGTAATTGATTGAGGCGCTGACCCGCTATTCAAAATGTTATTTGAGAACCATCAGAATGCGTAAACTTGCAAATTGCCCAGCTTGTATCTGAATTAATACCTCATTCATCATCATTATGGGTTGATAAGTTAATTTAACCATTTCATTCTGCCTTAATGAGCTA
>NW_015433195.1:0-1098 GCF_001527695.2 Protobothrops mucrosquamatus | reverse complement strand
GTTTTTAAAAAGTAATTTTAATGGGAACACAGCAATCAATATTTGGCTTTTAATTAGGTTTTAGTGGGGTTATTTTGTGTATTTTTGTATGATTTTTTTTGTATCCTGTATATTGTATTTGTGTTTTTAATATGCTGTGAACCGCCCTGAGTCCTACGGGAGAAGGGCGGTATACAAATTAAATTAACCATTAACCATTTATTGCACAAACAGATATATAATTACCATGCTAATGACAGGCCCACAAAACTCATAGAAAGGAAAGTTTACTCCTTTAAAAATAATTACAGGTCACAAAGGAATAGCTGGCAGGCAGATCAACTGTTCAGCGTTGCAGTAGCAATGGAGCTGGTTGTGAGGCCTGGAGGTACTCAGCAACGTGCCTTTTGGGATGAAGGTGACTCCAAAAATCTAGGTAGTGGTGGATCCTTCCTGGCATCAGTGGATTGGCTATTTTTTTTAAAATGCCAGCCATACACACAAGGCTGCTTGGTAGGTTGCAGGTTGGGCAGATTTGCTAATGTACATCCCTAATAACTGCAGTTCAATGTGCCATGCTTATATCAGTACATATTTTCTGGTTTTATGCTACATATAAATCAGAACTAGAATTAAAAAAACTCTGAAGAACAGCTATTCTGAAGGGCAATGAGACCAGAGAGGAGGCAGAAGATTTTGTGAATAATGTTATTTAAGGGTTGACAAAGAGGCTAACAATAACAGCATTTTAAAAAATGGCAAATTTCTGTTAGTAAAATTAGATGCGGATGATTAGGCCCTCAGGAATATCCTAAAACTTTATTTCAGAGTATTCTCTCAAACCAACCAGAACAGTTGGGATGGAGAAAAATGAGGAAAAGGCCTACTGCATGATTTTTATAAAAAAAAAACAAACAAACCAGAATCAGCTACAAACACATCCAGGACTTTGGCTATTTACTCAGTAAAATGTTCAGTTGTGATTTAAAATTCATTGATCTTCAATTATACTTGCTATATAAATCATAAACTTCTGGATAGAAAGACGGAACACATACTCTGTAAATTGTACTCCTAATAAAGCTTACACATATAAAAGGATATGCTTTGAGAGTGCCC
>NW_015433194.1:0-1098 GCF_001527695.2 Protobothrops mucrosquamatus | reverse complement strand
CCCTGTCCACGTCCTCGGGCGAAACAGAGTCAAACTCCTCCCATTCAACCGTCTCAAGACCTGCTTCTGTCTCCTCCCCCTGGGCCGACCAGTCGGAGTCCAAGCCTTCTCGGATCCGCGCGACTTTGTCATGCAGATATTGAGCGAAATCCTCGGCCCTCCCCTCCAGGGGGTCCCCCCCCCTCAGCTGAAGGAGGGAAGTCTGCTTTTTCTCCAAGGAATTAAACAAAATTCCCATTGGTGTCAAATAGGGCTTTGCAATTATCTTAGTTAGGAGGTGGCTAAAGAATGTTTGTGTGTCCTGACTTTCACTGTAAGATAGATTGCAACCTCCTGGGTTAATTTGTTAGTTTCTAATGAAAATGTTATAAAGCACGGGTGTCAAACTCGCCACATCACGTGATGTATCGCGACGTATCATGACTCTTTTTGCATTGCCGGCAATGGGGTGGGCACAGCTTCGGTATGATGAAACTGGCCCATGGACCTGCAGTTTGACACCCCTGTTATAAAGTGTCAGGACAAGTGAAGGTGCAGCTAGGAAACCTGTGGAATGTTGAAAGTATAAGTAAGACAACAGTAACTCTTCTTTGTTCTTCCACATTGCCAGATAGACAGACAGATAGGTAGATAGATAGATAGATAGATAGATAGATAGATAGATAGATAGATAGATAGATAGATAGATAGATAGATAGATAGATAGATAGATAGATAGATAGATAGATAGATACTAACTTTGAATACAAGAGAATGACATAGAAAACCAGAAATAAAAATAACTTAGGAAATTAGAAGGCAAATTTTAGCATAATATTAGCATAAATGTTTCATTTTAAATCCAGAAATACATTTCATAGATTATTTTTAAACTTCTTAGGTTGGGACCACAATTAAGCAGAATGGGGCAATTGCTTCAGACAGCTATATGAGTCCCCAAAAAGTCAGCAAATGATTAATTAATGAATCTATTGTATTTTTACTGTTAAATAAGGAATATTCTGCCTTACATGTTAAAAGAATTTTGTAACTTGGATTGTAGCAAGTATAATATGATATCCCCATTCAGCTAGCAAAATAATGTTGGCCTAGATCAGC
>NW_015433193.1:0-1098 GCF_001527695.2 Protobothrops mucrosquamatus | reverse complement strand
TTTTATTTTATTTTATTTTATTATTTTATTTTATTTTATTATTTTATTTTATTTTATTTTATTTTATTTTATTTTATTATTTATTTTATTTTATTATTTATTTTTTTATTTTTTTATTATTATTATATTTTTCTTTATTGTTTTTATAAATAACAAAACACATACAATACTCCTACAAACTCCTTCCTCTTCCTATTTTCCCCACGACAACAGTCCTGTGAAGTAGGCTGGACAAAGAGAGAATGCCTGGCCTAAAGTCACCCAGCTGGTTTTTATGCCTGAGGCGGGACTAGAACTCACAGCCTCCTGGTGATTGGCCCAAAGTCACCCAGCCGGCTTCTATGCCTAAGGCAGGACTAGAACTCACAGCCTCCTGCCTTCTAGCCTGGTGCCTTAACTACTAGACCAAATTCTCTAGTTTGTAGGTGGACCTTGAATCTGGCTTCCCCATCATTTTTGCTTGTCAGAAGATCGCGAAAGATGATCACAGGACCCTGGGACACTGCAACCGTCATAAATACATGACAGTTGCCAAGTGTCTGAATTTTGAACACGTGACCCTGGAGATGACCGTCCTAAGTCCCTTTTTTCAGTGCTGTTGTAACTTCAAACGGTCCCTCAACGAATGGTTGTAAGTCGAAGTAGTGAGCCAAAAACATTAGAGCAACGGTCTTCAAACTTGGCCCTTTTATGACTGGTGGACTTCAACTCCCAGAATTCCTCAGCCAGGCACGCATGCCTGGCTGAGGAATTCTGGGAGTTGAAGTCCACCAGTCATAAAAGGGCCAAGTTTGAAGACCCCTGCCTTAGAGACGAGAAAAGAAGTCACGCCTACATCCTCATCTTTTTCTCTTCCTGACAGCCATTCCGACTTCCTTCGCTTTTGCTCTTTAGCAAGGAAGGAGATTCTAAACCTGCTAAACTTCCCGCTTAACCTCCTTTTTTTGAAAGCTTTCAGGAAAGTACTGGAACTATGACCAATTCTGATTTTTCAGAGAATTCTTGGCAAATTGCATTTCCCCCCGGGAAGGCAGTCCTTTCCTGGCAAACATCCAATGTCGGTTAATGTCACTCATTCAGATTTTGCACGACATTCAC
>NW_015433192.1:0-1098 GCF_001527695.2 Protobothrops mucrosquamatus | reverse complement strand
GGAAGGAAGGGAGATCAGGGATCACCCTGATCTCTGGGGGCAGTTCGTTCCAGAGGGTGGGAGCTCCCACAGAGAAGGCCCTCCCCCTTGGGGTCGCCAGCCGGCACTGTCTGGCTGACGGCACCCCGAGGAGACCCACTCTGTGGGAGCGTACAGGTCGGTGGGAGGTAATCTGTGGCAGGAGGCGGTCTCGAAGGTATCCTGGTCCGATGCTGTATTGCCTTGGCTGGCGCAGGAATTCTGGGAGTTGAAGTTCACAGATGGTAAAAGGGCCACAATTCCCCTACCCCTGCTTGAGACCAATCATCAGGGTTATCAGATTGGTTCACCAGACCCAGATTTTCCGCTTGACGCTTCCATCCTGATCGGCAGGCAGACGGGGGGAAATGCAAATCCGAGCAGCTGCAGGGGAAATCTCTGCCAAGTCCCCATCCCAACTACACGGGGTGCCTTCTCCCCTCGTGCAATTAGCCATCCCACTCTGGCAGCTTTTCAGCCGAGGAGATCATCAAGGTAGATGACTTTCCAGCAGATGAACTAAAGACTTGCAGGTGTTCCATCGCCCGCGCGCTTCGTTTCCCAAACTTCCTGCTTTTTAACGAGGCCCAAACGCTGCCAAAGGAACGATCTCCGCCATGCATTATGCATGAGAGTCGTTTTGCCCGGCACGCTCCCGGCGTCATCCTTGGCCTTTTCCAGGTCGGTCGACACCAATTAAAGCTGGATTTTTTTTTAAAAATTATTCAATAATCTGAACTCTCTCCGTCGTTTAACGTACAGATATCGGTGTAGTAAACAAGTTCGAATGGGCCCTGGAGGGTTGGGGGGTTTTTTTGTTTTGTTTTGTTTTTTCCCCTCGCCTGTTTCAGCTACAACGGTTGGACTTCATGGGACAAAGAGAAAAAATAGAAATAATAATAATAATAATTATAATAATAGGAGGAGGAGGAGGAGGAGGAGGAAGAGGAAGAGGAAGAGGAAGAGGAAGAGGAAGAGGAAGAGGAGGGGGGAAGGAGAAGGAGAAGGAGAAGGAGAAGGAGAAGGAGAAGGAGAAGGAGAAGGAGAAGGAGAAGGAGAAGGAGAAGGAGAAGGAGAAGG
>NW_015433191.1:0-1098 GCF_001527695.2 Protobothrops mucrosquamatus | reverse complement strand
GCAGCTCTTAAATTCCAATCTTTCTTGCTTTATAAACTTTATAAACTTTACTGTGGGCTCTCTGTTTCTTCACGCTGTTCTTGTTCTGCTCTATCGCTCCCTTCTCCGCAATTCCAATTCAGTTGCCGCTGTGTCTCTCTCCTTATTGCTTTGCTTTTTCTGCGCCTTCTCTCAGCCAAATGTTCCTCACCTCCTTCAGTGGTTTTCCTCGTCTCCCGTACGAAGCTGTCAGTTCTACTTTTCACTTCCCTCTCAGACTGTTGCCATCGCTCCAGGCCGGCCTTAAAGACCAGCTTCTTCTCCGCCAATTTTAAAAGTGCTGCTCCTGTCTGCTCGGGTGTTTGCGTTCCACCCGGCTTCTCTGAAGCTTCCTCTTTAGTTTACCAATCTCTCCGGGATCGGCAAAGCCCTTTCTGGGCTCTTAGCGAAGATTTTTTGGGATTTAGGAACAGAGATCTGTTCCTTCACCCGCTCCACGATGACGTCACAGCCGGAAGTCGCAGTCTAATAATTCTATTGATCATCAGTATCATTCTGCCACTCATCTGGTACATTCCCAACACTGCCCTTACCAATAATTACTCTATACAGGTACAGGGAATTAATGACAATACTAATCAGCAACAGCACCACTACCACCCAACTAGGTGGCATGAGACCCTTTCTAATACAGGCAGTTTCTCTCATCCTTTGGCTGGGTTCCATACTTAGAGAAACCTAACGCTAGCTGCGCAATCGCAGCTTCCAGGGCAGGGGGTTTTGTTGCCCGTGCGCTGGGTGTTAGCTTCCGGAGTAACACCTGCAGGGGTTGTCTTCACCTCTCCCGTTCGCAGGGGGACAGCTTCCGGAGTGTCACCAGAAGGAGAGAGGCTCCTTCCTTTGCCTAGAGTTAGCTTAATAGGGTGTGTTAGGTCACTCTTCACTTTCCACTGGGCAGGAGCAGCCAATTTAACTCGGGACCAATGGATCCACAATTTGATCTCTGCCACCTTAATAGCAAGGGGAGAACAAATAACAACAGTATACAGCCCTTTCCACTTGGGGCTTATAAACTTCCCTTTTCCAGTCCTTTACCCAAAGCTCTTGTCCTGGATGTAT
>NW_015433190.1:0-1098 GCF_001527695.2 Protobothrops mucrosquamatus | reverse complement strand
CTGGATGGCCTGGCCCATCAGATCTCTTTTGGCTAGGTTTCGGGGGAATGGGCAAGAAATGAACCTGTTTACAGGTGTGGAGATGAACTCCAGGTGGAGACCGGCCCTTATCGTGTTCAGAACCCACTTGTCCGTGGTGGTGACCTCCCATTGGTGGAAGAACAGCGATAGTCTGCCCCCTATGGAAGGCCCCGTTTCCGGGGAGTCACCTGGAGCGACGAAATGGCCGGCCGCTCCCTTGAAAGGGCCGCTTACCCTGGTTACCCTGGTATTGCTGCCTGGGCTTGCTCGCCTGTCTGTCAAATGACCCCTCTTGACGGTCCGGTCTGGGAGGGAAAGGACGAAAAGAGTTAGAATAATTATATCTATTCCCCCCCCCCGAAAAGACTGCCTACGGGGGAAATAATTTTGCCTCTTGTCAGCCTTCTTAATAATATGGTTGAGGACTTTGCGCTTATCCCTATTCTCTGAGAGATAAGGAGTCAAAGCCTCACCGAATAATTTACCTCCCTGGTACGGGGCAGAGGACAGACGCCACTTGGATTTGGCATCAGCATGCCAATGCTTAAGCCAAAGCATGCGTCGACTGGTGATCCCTGAAGCCATGGCCCTGGAAGCGAACTTAGTCGCCTGGAGCGTAGCATCTGAGGCGTACTCCATTGCCGCCACCCTCTTACTGATGTCCTGTTGAGAGCAGACATCATCCTTGGGGGTGCGGGCCTGTAGTTGTTTTAGCCAACGGTGGGCTGCTCTAGTGAAAAACGACGCTGAGGTCGTTGCCCTAATGGCCCAAGCGGTAGCCTGTGGTCCAAAAGGCTCGTCCACCGTAGGGACCTCCAACGCTTCCTCCAACTCCTTGGCCACGTTGAACAACTTTTTGTCCGTGGCACTCGGAAGGAGAAAGGAGGCTGGCAGTGCCCATTGTTTCTTTACCGCAGTTATAAACATGGGCGGACATGGGATCCGGTGCTGAGCTGTCACCGGTTCAATGAAATTTGGATCAAAATCCGAATCGGGAGCAACAGTAGTCGCTGTGGAAGGAGGCTCAGAACCACGGTGTGCGGTGGAAGAGACCTTGCGGAGCAAAGTAACAAATGC
>NW_015433189.1:0-1098 GCF_001527695.2 Protobothrops mucrosquamatus | reverse complement strand
ATTTTTGCTGGATATTCTGTTGCAAGCACTCTGGCAAGTTATCTTGGATTTATCTCTGTTTGCTGTGTATTATCAGTAAAGGCTTGGCAGGCAGCTACGAAGTTGCTGCCAAGCATTCATTTGTCTTTGTCTGTGCCGAGCAGTTTTTCAGGCCTCGGCTGACTGGTTGGGGGGTGTGGGTCGGACGGGGGACAGAACATCTTGTCCGTCTCCCAGACAGAACCATCGTTAACCCACGATGGACCAACAGCAGCAGCAGCAGCTTCAACAGCTGATGGATGCTAATCAGCTGTTGCAACAGCAAGTAGGCCAGCTAACGGCTCAACTTGCTTTGGCTAATGCTCCTGCTGCTCCTCCCCCCCCTCCCCCTCCTCCTCCTCCCCCTCGCTCAAGATGCCCTGTGAAGGTGCCAGACAGTTTTTCTGGGCAGACGGAGCAGTTCCCGGCCTTCCTGGGACAATGCCAACTATTTATGGCAATGAGGCCGGAGGAGTTTCCGGATGATCGGGCTCGGATGGCGTTTGTGATCAGCTACCTTTCTGGCTCTGCCGCCCGATGGGCCACGCCCTTGCTGTTGCAAAACAGTCCATTGCTCCTCGATTACCAGGGCTTTCTGCAACACCTGCGCGTTATGTATGAAGACCCCCCTTCGCGTGCAGACGGCAGCAAGGCGCATTAAGGACCTCCGCCAAGGGAAGCGCGCCTTGCAGGAATATATTGCGGAGTTCCGCCTTCTCGGCCAGGACTCAGCCTGGAATGAGGCGGCGTTGATGGATGCCTTCCAGGACAGCCTCTCCGATGACCTGCAGGATGAGTTGGTTCGACTGGAGGTGCCCCCGACCCTTGACGCTTTGGTGCTCCAGTGCCTGCGTATCGACGCCCGCCTTCAACGGCGACGACCTCGTCGATCCCTGCCGGAACCACTGCCAGCGGCGGCACCCCTGCGTTGCGCACCGACAGGACCCCGGACCGCCCCACGCTTTGTGGCAACGGGTGAGGAGCCCATGGAGCTCGGAGCCGCGCGACCTCGTCTGACAGCCCAGGAGCGGATGCGGCGCCGCCAAGGGGGATTGTGCCTCTATTGCGGTGAGGCTGGAC
>NW_015433188.1:0-1098 GCF_001527695.2 Protobothrops mucrosquamatus | reverse complement strand
TTACCAACCTAATCCAAAAAGAAACCCCCACTAAAATCCAAGACAGAGAACAAGAAAACGGCAAAGCCCTCCTCCCATACATAAAAGGCACCACAGACAGAATCAGCAAGATCCTCCACAAACACAACATCAAGACAGCATTCTGCACAAACCGAAAAATATCCACCATCCTAAGAAACCCCAAAGACAAAATTGAGTTTGAAAATCAAGGAGTATACGAAATCCCATGCACCGCCTGTCCCACCACATACATTGGACAAACCAACAGAAGAATAAATGCACGCATTGAAGAACACAAGAACTCAGTTAGAAAAGAGGAACCTCCTGATGGAATGGGGGGTCTTGGATTCTAGCCGGGACGGTCCATTGCCCTACCGGGCTTCTTAGTTGCCTAGGGTGAGGCGTGCCAGTTGTTAAAGCACAACCTCCCCTTTTTACTCCGTATGATGTCTCCTCGATCTCCCCCCATTCCATCAGGAGGAGGAGGGAACTATCACCCCCTCAACTCGACAGGAGACGATGACCCACTCATTGCATGGACTCCGGACTCCAGCGCGGAGGTGCTGGGGAGGGGAGCTGAGCAGGCTGAACAACCTGCAGGATGGTAGGCAGATGGAAAACACCAAACGGGGGAGAAAGGGGAGGATTGCAACTGCAGCCCCAGACCTCGGATCTCGAACTCCAGCACGAAGGGGAGAAAGTCGCACCATTGGGAGGGAGACTGAGAGGAGTGGGGGGGGGTGCCGAGAGGCAGATTGCTGACTGGGAAAGAGAAAGGGAAAAGACTGCAACCCCCGTGCATCGCGTTTGCAATGGTAATTACATCGGAACAAAAAAGGGGAGAGATAAGAAAATAGGAGGCTGCACCATCAAAAAGGAGACGGGGAGGGGGGGAGACGTTGGAAAGCGAGTTGGTGCGACGTGCACTCGACTATGGACAAAGAAGTGTGGGGCGACATTGGAAAGGACCCAAGGGGAAGGGTGTGAAGGTGATATAGAAAGGAAAACGGAAGACGGATCTGAGCGCGCGAAAGGAGACCCTCCATTGACATCTAGCTCTAAAAAAGAAAAATTCCCTGATGTTAGCTGTGTGGATGA
>NW_015433187.1:0-1098 GCF_001527695.2 Protobothrops mucrosquamatus | reverse complement strand
ATTGGGGTGGCCTGGGGTGGAAATGTACAGCTGAGTATCATCAGCGTACTGATGGAAGTCCACCCCAAAGCCACGAATGATCTCCCCCAGCGGCTTCACATAAATATTGAACAAAAGGGGAGAGAGGACCGACCCTTGTGGCACCCCACAGGTTAGGGGCCTTGGGGTCGACCTCTGTCCCCCTGCCAATACAGACTGCATACGGTCGGTGAGGAAGGAGGAGAACCACCACATAACAGTGCCTCCCACTCCCAACTCACCCAAACGCCGCAGCATGATACCGTGGTCCAAGGTATCAAAAGCCGCTGAGAGGTCCAAAAGAACTAGGACAGAGGAATAACCCCTGTCCCGGGCCCTCCAGAGATCATTCACCAGCGTGACCAATGCCGTTTCCGTGCTGTATCCCGGCCTGAAGCCCGACTGGAGCGGGTCCAGATAGACTGTTTCCTCCAGGTGCCGAGGGAATTGCTGTGCAAGCACATTCTCAACAACCTTCGCCACAAAGCGAAGGTTGGAGACCGGGCGATAGTTAGCCAATACATCTGGGTCCAGGGAAGGCTTCTTAAGGAGGGGCCTCACCACCGCCTCCTTTAAGGCCACGGGGAAGGCGCCCTCCCGTAAAGAAGCGTTTATAATTCCCTGGAGCCAGGCTCGTGTACCCTCCTGGGCCGCCAGTACCAGCCAGGAGGGGCACGGATCCAGTAAACATGTGGTTGCATTCAGCCTCCCCAGGATCCTGTCCACGTCCTCGGGAGCACTTTACGCTCGTCCTGGTCGTCGTCGTAGCCCCTTCTCTGGTCTCGCCTCCCTTCGGGTCGGGCTGACCCCTTCCATTTGTTCTCACGTGGTTTATGGGGCGGTGAGCGGCGTGGCGGTGAGCGGCGCGGTGGGAATCGTCATGGTGGAGACGTGTGCCTCCGTGGGGGCGAACGCTGTTTCCTGGAATTTGGGCGTGAGGCTCGGCATGCTTTTGCGATGTGTCCTCGCCTCAGGCAGCGGCTGCACGTGGTGTCTAGGAACCGACAGTTTGCTCGTGTGTGGTTCCCCAAACACCCTGGACACTCGAGGTCGTCCCGCTCGTCTCGCCATGCTCGCTGC
>NW_015433186.1:0-1098 GCF_001527695.2 Protobothrops mucrosquamatus | reverse complement strand
GTGGTAGATAGGTACAGTGATGACACTGAAAGCTAATATTTCAAGTGGGGTAAAATCCTAAATAACCTTTTATTTAAAACAGATCAATCATAGTAGAACTGATGAGAAAAGTTGTAACTGAATAAAACACATGCTGGAAATGCATTTCTCCAATTGTCACTGAGTGGCTTCACAATACTGAACGTCCATAATAATTTCAACAATTATCTTAATAGGTCGGTGTGGAGCTGTGTTGGCAGCCTAAATTATCTATGATCAAGAATGCCTCTCGATCTTTCTTTGACATCCAATGTACTGTTGGTATAGTTGGCTATTGGTTGAGGTATCTGCAGCTCAGATGCTTCATTTTCAAGGCTACCCTGGAGAGTTCTCTTCAGAGGCCCATTGATGATCACTGCAGATCGACCCACAACCAGACTCAATCAAGCAGCTTCAGATGATTCTGAAGTTCATGTAAAGTTCACCGAAGTGTTAAAAAAGTCTTTATCTGGCTACAGAATAAGCCCCCTTCAATTTTAGTTGTGTTTTCTTGCTGCTACAACTTCCTGCATGTTGATAGGAACTAGGAACCATCACACTTGAACAAACAGCCTCTGGATTATCTCTTCCTTCCAATTTGAAGATACAAAGTTTTAAGATACAAAATGAAAACAATTTACTTTACTTTAAAAATAAGATACCGGTATTTCCTTGACTTCTTCTCAGTGAACTTTACTTTACATAGATGGGGGGGGGGTGTTCTTCCCCTTCGAAGAAGCCAAATTTCCAAAAGGAAATGTGTCTGAGAGACATCTTTAAAACAATAAAATATTGAATGTCTTTGTTTTTCAAATTGAGTGTTAAATCCCATGATTATATTGGATGTGTTGTGCATTTTTACCGGAGATGAGTTATACTGTTGTTCCTTCATCTTTTGATTTCATAGCATGGACTCTTCCCTGAAATTTTCCAAATTGTTTTCTCAGCCCATCCTTGAACCAGATAACCAGGGCAGCACAAACAATTGGGAGACAAAAAGCACAGAGTATTCCAGCTACAGCTGACATTTTCATATTAGCTTTAGCCTGTATCTTAACTGGAGGTGGCCCACTGTCTATG
>NW_015433185.1:0-1098 GCF_001527695.2 Protobothrops mucrosquamatus | reverse complement strand
CTAGGTCAGTCCCGCTTGCTGAAAAAGCCATGTCTTGAGGGCGCGGCGGAAGGTTAAGAGATCCGGAATCATCCGAATCTCGGGGGGTAGTTCGTTCCAGAGGGTGGGGGCACCCACAGAGAAGGCCCTCCCCCTGGGGGTCGCCAGCCGACATTGCTTGGCCGACGGCACCCTGAGGAGGCCCGCTCTGTGGGAGCGTGCCGGTCTGTGGGAAGGAATCTGTGGCAGAAGGCGGTCTCGGAGGTATCCAGGTCCTATGCCATGGAGCGCTCATATTTGGAACCTGTCCCTCATATTTGGAACCTGGATAAATATGCTTTGGGTACTGCTGTTTTTGAGGCATAACCTGGGCAGAACATTGCAGGATCATCAGAGACTCCTGTCTGAATTCTGGGTTCAGGGCAAATTCTGTCACTAGGCCAAGGAGAAGATGGCCTCCTTGGTCATGCTGAAGGAAAGAAAACCTCATGAAGTGTCAGCCATTTAAATTGTTGTGTCAACTTCTAAAGCCATCTTTCTCATTCTGAGTTGCCACACAGATGGGAGAGGGAGAAGGGGGGAAATAGTATTACTATTTGTATCCTAGACAAAACAACGAAAAGTCCCATGAAAACCAAGTCATTCCTACAGGTGCAGGAAGGAGGAGAGAAGATGATTTGAGAAGCCTGCCGATTGCTTTCATTTGTTGTTGTTGTTGTTGTTGTTAGTTGCGAAGTCGTGTCCGACCCATCGCAACCCCATAGACAACATTCCTCCAGGCCTTCCTGTGCTCTACCTTCTTCTGGAGTCCATTTAAGCTCACGCCTCCTGCTTCAGTGACTCCATCCAGACATCTCATTGTCTGTCATCCCATTCTTCTATTGCCCTCAATCTTTCCCAGCATTAGGCCCTTCTCCAGGGAGTCCTTCCTTCTCATTAGGTGGCCAAAGTACTTGAGTTTCAACTTCAGGATCTGGCCTTCTAAAGAGCAGTCAGGGTTGATCTCCTCTAGGACTGACCGGTTTGATCGCCTTGCAGTCCAGGGGACTCGCAGGAGTCTTCTCCAGCACCATAGTTCAAAGGCCTCAATTCTTTGGCGCTCAGCCTTTCTTATGGTCC
>NW_015433184.1:0-1098 GCF_001527695.2 Protobothrops mucrosquamatus | reverse complement strand
GAGAGAGAGAGAGAGAGAGAGAGAGAGAGGGAGGGAGGGAAAGAAAATGTGCTTCTACTCCTTCAAAAAGCAAAATATCTGACAATTAGTTACATATTCATGAAAGTTAATCACCTGTGAATATTTTTTTTAAAAAACTATTGCTTGGATAGCAAATTTAGAAAAGTATCATTTGTAGAATAACTACAACCATAAAATGTAAATAAAAAAATGTAAATACAGAAAATGGAAATGCATTTTCAATAACAAAGGCTGCTTTGCATTGCATAACCCACACTTTGTTTCCTTGGCATCTTCTTTCAAGCTCTTGAAACCAGACCCCCAAAAATGATGTGACTGCCATCACGAAGAGTGGAGAGTTCCGCGATTGTGCAAATTCCCAGATATCTCTACTTACTGTATGAAATAAAAGAAAGAGAAACTTTAACTACATACAAGAAAATAATCAATGAGAGGGAAAAAAAAGAATGAAACAAAAGAAAAGTTGAATTACGATAGGAGGCACCAACAAAAAGAGGTTTATCATTTGTTTGCATACGTTTAAGGCATCTCAGTGTGGTACAATGTACTGAAGATTGTGGATTTTATTTGTGAAAGACTGTCTATGTATATGAGAGAGCGAGATACAGACAGACAGACAGACAGACCTTCCACTCAATTATGTTATCTTTTGGCGGGTAAGGGAGAGAGACAACAGCTTGGTACTCGTAGGTGCAGCAAACTCAAATGTGCAGGCTGAGCACACAGAGGCTATAGATTTCTACATGAATTTGACATTGATTTCTAGGATAAACAAGTGGGTTAAAGTCTTTACTTGCCCAAAGCAAGATCATAATATTCTACATTTCAAAGTGTCTAAGTACCTTTAAAGTGAGGGCTACAGAGTCCCGCAAGGCACGAAATGGATAAAGCCTTCTTTTATAAATATTTTGCTCACCTTTGTTTTAAAAGGAACTTGAGGTTTATTGAGTGAAAAGCTTCATTCCCATAGTAACCGGTGCAGGGCTAATATTGATCCACGGCGTCGAAAGCAAAGCTCACTGACAAGAATAAAGAGTGACTATATCTCATCCACAGAGGTATTTTTCTTTCTCAAGT
>NW_015433183.1:0-1098 GCF_001527695.2 Protobothrops mucrosquamatus | reverse complement strand
ACTTTGGAGCTTGGCATTTTCTTGGAAAAGAGACAGTCCTTGACATACAACTGCAGTGGAACCCCCAGTTTCTGTGGCTAAGTGAGAACAGTTGCCGAGTGACTTTTGCCCCGTTTTACAACCGCTCTCGCCACCGGCCGTTCAGTGAAATCACTGCAGTTATCAAGTCACACGGTTGTTAAGTGGATCTGCCTTCCCCATTGGCTTTGCTTGTCAGAAGGTCGCAAAAGGGGTCACGTGACCCACCCAGGACACTGCAACCGTCGTAAGTACATGCCAGTTGCCGAGCATATGAATTTTGATCACATGACCCTGTGGAGGCTGCAATGGTCGTAAGTGGAAAAACAGAGGTTTTTTTTCCAGTGCTGTAAGTTTGAATGGACACTAAGTGAACTGTTGTAAGTCAAGGACTACCACTATGTGATTGTCCCCTAGTTTTGAACACTAGTCAAGTTATCACAGTTGTGTCCTTCTCTCACCCCCTACCCCTCCTTTTAATTCTTGGCAAGCAGCACAAAACATTGCAAAGTTTTTGCAGAATCTCTCCCCACCTTGGTACTTTTCACAGCTGAAAAAAACCAAACCAAACTCAGGCCTTCCACAGTGAGGTTTGTACGGCAGAATTGTCTGCAATAGATCATGTATTCGTCTGGAAGATGAAGAAAACGTAGCCTCAGATGATTTTCAGGGCAGCTTATCGCACCTGGGGGAGCAGGAAGGGCTTAAAATGGCGATTTTTACCAGCGTGCTCGGTGGCAGGATGCACATGTGTCCAACACGTATGTAGACTCTTGTTTCCTTGTCTTCCATCTGTTATGTCAATTGCTGGGGGAAAGGAGTCTGTGGTTTTATACTCTGAAAAGCTAGACTGCAGACATTAAGAGGTTTAAATCACTTTGAGCCTGATCTGGTGAGCCTGAACTAGATAGATAGATAGATAGATAGAGAGAGAGAGATAGATAGATAGATAGATAGATAGAGAGAGAGAGAGAGAGAGAGAGAGAGAGAGAGAGAGAGAGAGAGAGAGAGAGAGGGGAAGAGAGAGAGAGAGAGAGAGAGAGAGAGAGAGAGAGAGAGAGAGAGAGAGAGAGAGAGAGA
>NW_015433182.1:0-1098 GCF_001527695.2 Protobothrops mucrosquamatus | reverse complement strand
GTCTCTTCTTAAAAACTTCCAGTGTTGGAGCATTCACCGCTTCTGGAGGCAGGTTGTTCCACTGGTTAATTGTTCTCACTGTCAGGAAGTTTCTCCTTAGTTCTAGATTGCTTCTCTCTTTGATTAGTTTCCACCCGTTGCTTCTTGTCCTGCCTCCAGGCGCTTTGGAAAATAGCTTGACTCCCTCTTCTTTATGGCAACCCCTGAGATATTGGAACACTGCTATCATGTCCCCCCTCATCCTTCTCTTCATTAAACTAGACATACCCAATTCCAGCAGCCGTTCCTTATATGCTTTAGCGTCCAGTCCCCTAATCATCTTTGTTGCTCTTCTCTGCACTCTTTCTAAAGTCTCAACATCTTTTTTACATCGCGGTGACCAAAACTGGATGCAGTATTCCAAGTGTGGCCTTACCAAGGCATTGTAAAGTGGTATTAACACTTCACGTGATCTTGATTCTATCCCTCTGTTAATGCAGCCCAGCACTGTGTTGGACTTTTTGGCAGCTGCAGCACACTGCTGGCTCATATTTAGGTGATTGTCCATTCCAGGTTGCTTCTCTCCTTGATTAGTTCCCATCCATTGTTTCTCATCTTGCCTTCTGGTGCTTTGGAAAATAAATTGACCCCTTCCTCTTTGTGGCAGCCCCTCAAATACCGGAATACTGCTATCATGTCTCCCCTATTTCTTCTTCTCTCTAGACTGGCCATACCCAATTCCTGCAGTAAAAGACTTGATTAATTTCATTTAGGAAGTTTTTACTCTTTTCTTTTGAATATTGCAAGAGAAACTGTCTTTTCTTAGCTTTTCTTGTGGAAAAGACAGAGGACAAGCATCCAGGTTGCTTTCCCAAAGATACCTTGGCAAAAAGCAGAGGGAGGAAGTGACACAGATAAATTGACTTAGAAATGCTTTACAAAAGCATTACCTGCTTGGATGCATGGGCCAGTCAAGAATTGGACTGGCTGCTGTAAAATAAAATAGACCTCTTCACTTGTCATTATGTTCATGCAATGTTTTTTCTGCATCCAAAGTTCTTCCAGCTATGACTATGGCTCATTTAACCTATTTTTCAAGATTGTCTCTAAGTTTGACAT
>NW_015433181.1:0-1098 GCF_001527695.2 Protobothrops mucrosquamatus | reverse complement strand
AATATTATCTAACCCAACAACATGGCACATCTTTTCAAATATTAACTAGTCCCACAAATGTAGCACATTTGTAACAGAAGAAGGAGTGGATTTTGCTTACAAAGCAAGTGCAAGATTGACAAATGGTAAAAGTAAAACTCAACTCGACAAAGATAATTGCTAGAACCATTTAAAATTAAGATATGGCTTTGGTCCCAAATAATGGCAATATTTTCTTGCTATTAGTTTAAATGCAGGCTGCCACATATTTCTTGAATCCTGACCGGTGCTAAAAGAGAAGTTTTTAACCATAAGCCTTTATAATATCACATTTCCACAAGAACTTCATAGTGGAAGGGATGGATGACTCCATGAATGGCAAAATATTCTGGGAAGCTAGGACAGCACCTGGCCATTTGCAGAGGGGAGCATTGTTGTCCTGTGCTTATGGATTAATGATGCCTGCAGTTGCTTCTGCTTCTTCTCTGACAAGGTGCTGGAGTTTTGGAAAGCTTTTGAGATTTCCTTCTTAGACCACTTAATGAGGAAAATTAGAAATAATACAAGCATGCAATATAGAATCAGGCTTGTCAGATGCTATATTTTTCCTATCCTGCTCTATGGAGTAGAGAGTTGGTCTCTGACAGAAGGTCACCTGAAGAGACTAGAAGCATTTGAAATGTGGATTTACAGGCGGCTATTACGTATAAGCTGGGTTGACAGGATCAGAAATGAGGAGGTGATAAACCGCCTGGGAAAGCCAAGGGAAATCATCAAAACAATTAAAAAATGAAAATTAGAAGATTTTGGACATGTGATGCGACACCCAGAAAAATACGGCATACTTCATTCAATCCTCCAGGGAAAGATTGAAGGCAAACAAGGTCCAGGCAGAAGAAGAACATTGTGGCTTCAAAATATAAGGGACTGGTTTGGACAAAACTCAGCAGCACTTTTTCGTGCGGCTGCTGATAAAAACAGGATCGCCAACATGATCGCCAACGTCCGATAACAGATATGGCACAAGAAGAAGAAGAAGAATGCAATATAGAAACAAGAAATAAGATCAGTTGCAAAGGATCAAGAAAGATTTAAGAGTTTGAAATGAAATTCATGTGA
>NW_015433180.1:0-1098 GCF_001527695.2 Protobothrops mucrosquamatus | reverse complement strand
TCTTAAAGCAGGCTGGCTGGGGGATTCTGGGAGTGGAAGCCCACCCCTCTTAAAGCATGCCGGCTGGGGGATTCTGGGAGTGAAAGTCCACCCCTCTTAAAGCATGCTGGCTGGGGGATTCTGGGAGTGGAAGCCCACCCCTCTTAAAGCAGGCTGGCTGGGGGATTCTGGGAGTGGAAGTTGGTTGCCAAGGTTGAGAAACACAAGGGACTGAAAATAGCCCTACTTTCTCTGCAGATTCCTTAATGTGGGGTCCAGACCTCCCCCTGGTTTACCCCCTCTGCAGTTGCCCCAAATTTCCCCAAACCGACCGGGCCTAGAAGACTTCGGACCCCATCATCCCCATCAGTAATTCAATATGGAGAAGGGGGTCAGTGGCCCAGTCTTCAGTGCCCCAGCCTAGAGTGGCACCCGAAGGGGAGAAGTTAAAACAGTTTAAGTCCAGGGTGTGAGGGGTCTGTAGCTATTTTCACAGCCCCTGTTTCAGGCCCGTGCGGTATACACGCCCTCCGCGGAAGGCAGGCTGGTTGCGATGGTTTTTTTTGCACAGTCCTGACTGTCCGTCAAAGTCTGCGCCTGTCCTGGTCGGTTGCTGTGCCCAACCGGACAGTGACCGGCGCAAACGACAGGCGCCCTCGTTCCTCTGTAGAACCTGTTCCCCCCATTATGAAAAAAAAAGGATTTAAAAACAGCCCTGCAGGTTAGTCCTCGGCTTAGAGGCACCCGAGCGGGACTGGACTTTTCGTCCTAAGTTCTCACGGTCGTACGTTCAAGTCAAGGACTCGGTGGTGCGGCCCTTTTTCGGGGGGAATCTCAGCTGGTTAAGTGGACACCGTGGTCAGACATGCGATCCGAGGCTTCTGAATGGACAGGGGTGGTGGTGTTGGGGTTATTTTTTTGGGGGGGGGGTTGTCAGAAAGTTTGCAACCTGCAATCCCAGGTCGTACAACACCGCAATGGGTTATAAGTGTGAACTGGTTGAGGCGCACCCAGATTGTGATCCTCTGTGTGGAGGGGTTGTGCGAGGAGAGACTGTTTT
The DNA here is from genome assembly GCF_001527695.2 of Protobothrops mucrosquamatus. NCBI lineage: Eukaryota > Metazoa > Chordata > Lepidosauria > Squamata > Viperidae > Protobothrops > Protobothrops mucrosquamatus. The sequence goes on along the minus strand of NW_015433180.1, from coordinate 59 downwards.
CAGCAGTGTTGTAACTTTGCACGGTCACTAAACGAATGGCCGTACGTTGAGGACCACTG
>NW_015433179.1:0-1098 GCF_001527695.2 Protobothrops mucrosquamatus | reverse complement strand
AGGATTGGCGGCAAAAGCGGAAACTGGATTGGAAATATCTAAAGAAATTTTACAAGGATACAGAGAAGAGGTGGTGATGGACTCAGTTGTGACTTTGGGATGCAATTTTAAAGAAATACTTATAGAAATGGAAAATTATAGTATTGCATATTAGGAGAAGCAGCTGGGGGATTTCTTAAGAGTATCTTGTGATGTAATATAGGTATTTTTGTTCGAGATATTAAGAGATTAATTTTAAAATTTTTTGGAGAAGGAGATGAGATCTGGTGGAGGTGTGGATTCAAAAGGGATTTTTGAAGAGATGCTATTTTTGATGTGATTAATATATTATAAAATGTTACTTTTGATATGACATATTGATAAGGTGATATATTTGACTTTGGGTTGTAATTTTAAAGAAACACTTATATTTTTGCTCGAGATATTAAGAGATTAATTTAAAAAAAGAAAAGAAAAAAATTTTTGGAGAAGGAGATGGGATATTCTGATGGAGGTGTGGATTCAAAAGGGTATTTTGAATTTTAGTGGTTAAGATGCTATTTTTGATGTGATTAATTAATACTTTGGGATCTAATTTTAAAGAAATATTTATGTGATTAAAAGGGTTCTGAATTATAGTGGTTACTTTAGTTACATGCTAACTGGCATTAATATTGTGGGATGTAATTTTAAAAGTGCTCTGAATTTTAATGGTTATTATGGTGGAATTGTGGAATTATAAGGGATTTCTGAAAAAAAAATACTTATATATGGAAAATTATAGCATTGTATATTAAGGGGTAGAGGGATTATTGTTTATTATAAAATGTTACTTTTGATATGATATATTGATAAGGTACTTTGGGATGTAATTTTAAAGAAATAACTTTAGTGGTTACTTTAGTTACATGGTAACTGGTATTAATTAATATTGTGGGATGTAATTTTAAAAGTGTTCTGAATTTTAATGGTTATTATGGTGGAGTTGTGGAATTATAAGGGATTTCTGAAAAAAAAATACTTATATATGGAAAATTATAGCATTGTATATTAAGGGGTAGAGGGATTATTGTTTATTATAAAATGTTATGATATATTGATAAGGTGATATATAATTGG
>NW_015433177.1:0-1098 GCF_001527695.2 Protobothrops mucrosquamatus | reverse complement strand
GTGGGAGCGGACTGGTCGAAGGGAGGTGTTTGGTAGGAGGCGGTCTTGCAAATACCTAGGTCCATTGCCATGGAGCACTTTAAAAGTTGTTACTAACACCTTGAAGCGCACCCGGAAGGCCACCGGCAGCCAGTGCAGCTCACGCAGGAGAGGTGTTACATGGGAGCATCTAGAGGCCCCCAAAATCCCCCGTGCAGCCACATTCTGAACTAGCTGGAGCCTCCGGGTGCACCTCAAGGGGAGCCCCATGTAGAGAGCATTGCAATAGTCCAGGCGGGAAACAACGAGGGCTTGAGTGACTGTGCGTAGGGCGTCCCAATCCAGAAAGGGGCGCAACTGGCGTATCAGGCGAGCCTGATGAAAAGCCCCCCTGGCCACGGCCGTCACATGATCGTCTAAAGACAGCCGAGCATCCAGGAGGAAGCCCAGGTTGCGAGCCCTCTCCGCGGGGGCTAATGACTCGCCCCCGATAGCCAGAGATGGAACCAACTAGCTATGACGTGACGCCGGAACCACAGCCACTCGGTCTTGGACAGGTTGAGACGAAGCCTGTTCCTCCCCATCCAGACTCGCACGGCCTCCAGGCACCGGGACATCACTTCCGCGGCATCGTTGGGGTGGTCCGGGGTGGAGATGTACAGCTGGGTGTCATCTGCGTACTGATGAAACTCCACCCCGAAACCACGGATGATTTCACCCAGTGGCTTCATATAAATGTTGAACAGTAGAGGCGAGAGGACCAACCCCTGTGGTACCCCACAAGTGAGGCGCCTCGAGGTTGACCTCTGCTCCCCTGCCAACACAAATTGCGTCCGGTCTGAGAGGTAGGAGGAGAACCACCGTAAAACGGTGCCCCCCAAACCCAACCCCCCTAACCGGTGCAACAAGATACCATGGTTAATGGTATCAAAAGCCGCTGAGAGGTCTAACAGGACCAGGATAGAGGAACAGCCCCTATCCCGAGCCCTCCAGAGATCATCAACCAACGCGACCAATGCCGTTTCCGTGCTGTGCCCAGGCCGGAAGCCGGACTGGCGCGAGTCTAGATAGACAGTTTCTTCCAGGTGCTGAGGGAGCTGTCGTGCCACCACACTCTCA
>NW_015433176.1:0-1098 GCF_001527695.2 Protobothrops mucrosquamatus | reverse complement strand
TGTTTGGAGTGTGGGAAATGTTTTGCTCAACCTTCATCACTTCGCAAGCACACCAGAAGTCACACCGGGGAGTCGCCTTACAAGTGTGCAGAGTGTGAGAAAACCTTTCATAGTAAATCTCACCTAAAAATGCATCAGAAAGTCCATAGTAGAGAGAAACCCCTTCAGTTGTGAGGAATGTGGAAAACATTTTTTGAAACGTCACATCTTATAATTCACCAGGAACTTCACACAGTCCCAGAAGGGAAATCCTACAGGTTTTTGGTGGGGGGAAACCTTCACAATGACGATGTCAAGACTGCTAACATCGGATGTTCTTGCTTTCCATATATGAAGAAGCAAACATGTTTTATTTAACCTGCATATCACTTCTAGAGTTAAAGTGAGACAATGTTAGAATAGCGGGTGGGAAAGTTTGTACTCGGGGGATAGTTAGCCAAAACAATATTTCAGTACAGTATTGCCAAGGTCAGCTGTAACCAGAGGAGTTACGGGAGGGAAAGTTCACACTTCAAACTAATTGGAGAACGTGATTGATGACTGTGAAATGAAGGAGTGAGTTATGCTTTGTTACGGGTGATTGGGGGTGGGAGGATTCAGTTTTTGGCTGCATTATTGTATGTGCCGAAGCTATGTAGCAATAAAAAGATTCTTTAAGGTAAACTGTGGCTTTTGTGGTTTGCCACAATTAAGGTGGGCCACCCATGAGTCCTGGCAAGCGACGACAAGCCAGAAAAGAAAACACACGCAGGAATTTCCTCGAGGTGAGTGACCCAGAGGGAGTTCTGAGTTCCTCATTTATTGGCTTATATGAGGAAGTACATGCTTATTACATGATTGGTTACATGTGCAGTCAATTAAGTACATGCTATCATATGTGTTGGTATGTCATATGTCATAGGTGTTGGTCATCATCTTCAAAGCGCTCCATGGCATCGGACCTGGATATCTCCGAGACCGCCTTCTGCCGCAGGTTACCTCCCATCGGCCGGTACGCTCCCACAGAGTGGGTCTCCTCAGGGTGCCATCAGCCAGACAGTGCCGGCTGGCGACCCCCAGGGGGAGGGCCTTCTCGGTGGGAGCCCCCACCCTCTGGAA
>NW_015433175.1:0-1098 GCF_001527695.2 Protobothrops mucrosquamatus | reverse complement strand
GCATCTCTTTGTCTTATGCTCCATAAATGTTATCCACGTATATAAGCAGTGCAAAAGAACACAAGGAGAATATATCGGTAGGATAACTAAAAAGATGTTTTTGGTTATCGTATTGATACATTCTCGTTGTGTTCTTTTGCATTGTTTATGAATGGACAATATTTATGGACAATAAGGCAAAAAGGAAAATGAGATGGGTGTGGAAATTAGAATAGAATAGAAATAGAAATAGAATAGAATAGAATAGAATAGAATAGAATAGAATAGAAATAGAGTAGAAATAGAGTAGAATAGGAATAGAATAAATAGGAATAGGAATGAATAGAATAGAAATAGAATAGAATAGAATAGAATAGAATAGAATAGAATAGAATAGAATAGAATAGAATAGAATAGAAAATATGGAATAGAATAGAAAAGAAAATATGGAATAGGATAGAATAGAAAATATGGAATAGGATAGAATAGAAAATATGGAATAGAATAGAATATAGAAAAGAATAGAAAAGAAAATATGGAATAGAATAGAAAATATGGAATAGAATAGAATAGGAATAGAAATAATTGGAAGGGACCTTGGAGGTCTTCTAGTCCAACCCCCTGCTCAGGCAGGAAACCCTCTACCATTTCAGACAAATGGTTGTCCACTCTCTTCTTAAAAACCTCCCATGTCAGTGAAGATTCTCATCCTCCAGTAGAGTTGTCCGGATGTCCACTTGCCATGACTCAACTTCCAGACAAGAGTGTGGACAAGAGCTTTTAATATGGGAGGGGACGCCTCAGACCACCTCCAGCCACCTGGGCCTCTCAGGGCCATGACCTACCCCTCATCAATCCTGGCCAAAGGACCACCCCCCCTCTTAGAGCAGCGATTCTCAACCTTGGCAACTTTTAAGCACGTGGACTTCAACTCCCAGAATCTCCCAGCCAACCATGGGTCTTAAAAGTTGCCAAGGTTGAGAAGGATTGTCCTAGAGCAGGGGTCTTCCAACGTGGCCCTTTGATGACTTGTGGACTTCAACTCCCAGAATCTCCCAGCCAACCATGGGTCTTAAAAGTTGCCAAGGTTGAGAAGGATTGTCCTAGAGCAGGGGTCTT
>NW_015433174.1:0-1098 GCF_001527695.2 Protobothrops mucrosquamatus | reverse complement strand
CGTCCTAATAGACACTTAAATCTTATTAGACTCTCCTCATATTCTTTAGTATTAGAAATAATATAGGCTATTACAGCTTACTATTTAGCACCGTCTGTTAGAATTCTTGCTTCCGCATCATCTGTGGCTTTATCAGGGCCTCAGATCCACCATCAGCTGCTGGCAGAAGTTTCCACGTTGAAATTAGGAGGTTTCCTTCATCCTAACGGGCGATTGCCTTTCGCCTCGTTGTTCCTCCGGCATCCCCCTTTCTCACGCGTTGTCCTCCAGACTTCCCCGCGCCCCCAAAGGGTCTCCAAACGTGGAAAGATCAGAGTTAGGTGACAGAGCCTGTCTCCTTAACTCTGCATCGCCCTGGTGTCACCACCGGAAGTCAAGGGGGGGCAGCATTTTAAGGGTGTTGTAAGAGGAAGGGATTACCCACCTAAACAGGCACGAACTATAGGCACGAACTATCTGTTTGGAAGAAAACTGCAGCTCTGATTCAAGGATTAATTATTGGGCTATTCAGCTTTTTCTTTGAATCAATGTCATATGACAGAAACACAATTCATTTTTTTCTTAATTTGGATTAAAGTGAAATCTGTTAATTAGTTGCTTAAGCAACAGTAAAACTTATGTGAACTATAATCATAGTTCTTGTGTTCACGTCAATGAAACTCCAAGGAAACAAGATAATAATAATAATAATAATAATAATACTTTAATTTATACCCCGCCCTTCTCCCGAGGGACTCAGGGCGGCTTACAGGTAAGTAAAAACAGAGCTATACAATAAATATCTAAAAACCAAATTAAAATATATATTAAATAAACCTGTTATTAGAAAAATTATAAAATCCCTATTAAAATCCCTATAAAATCCCCCCCCTAGGCCAATCCCGCTTGATGGAAAAGCCATGTCTTGAGGGCACGGCGGAAGGAGGGGAGATCCGGAATAATCCGGATCTCTGGGGGGAGTTCATTCCACAGGGTGGGGGCTCCCACAGAGAAGGCCCTCCCCCTGGGGGTTGCCAGCCGACACTGTTTGGCCGACGGCACCCTGAGGAGGCCCGCTCTGTGGGAGCGTACCGGTCGATGGGAGGTAATCTGCGGCAG
>NW_015433173.1:0-1098 GCF_001527695.2 Protobothrops mucrosquamatus | reverse complement strand
TCTTTCTTTCTTTCTTTCTTTCTTTCTTTCTTTCTTTCTTTCTTTCTTTCTCTCTCTCACTCTCTCCCTCCCTCCCTCCCTCCCTCTCTCCTTTCCTTTCCTTTCCTTTCCTTTCCTCTCCTTTCCTTTCCTAAGGCAGTTTCTGCACACTATTCAGGCTGCTTTTAGTTCCGGATCCAACATTTCTACTGCTTTAAAATAAATCACCAAGAAGAATAATTTTTTCTCCTCTGCAGATTTTCCCTTTACCAGTCCACACCTGTGCAAAATACTCTTACTTGTCACTCTGTCCTTCAGCAGATTAGCTTTTTCTGTTTTTTTTTAAGCAGATGAATCAGGTAGAAAAAAAGGCCCATTACTAGTGGTTTTATGGCGGTGATCTGGTTCCTAAATAGTGCTAAACCACGGTTGGTTCAAACATGGTTTCTCATCTGAGGTTGCCCTATAAAGCCCTCACTCCACCAAAATTGCCATTTGACATCATATGGAAAGTAGACAATTGACAGTGTGGCTTCATTTAAAGAATGCCTCCTGCCTGTTGGCCTGGTTTACAAAAAGCAAATGTTTGCAAAAACTTCATAAAAAGAATTGCATTTGTAAATTTCTGCTTTTAAAACTAGGGAGGCATCAGAGTTGGGATTTTATGTCCAGACTTTAATGAAAAGGCTAAGAAGCTTGTTGGCAGATGTAATAATAATAATAATAATAATAATAATAATAATAATAATAATAATAATAATAATAATAATAATAATAATAATAATAATGATGATGATGATGATGATGATGATGATGATGATTGATGATGATGATGATGATAGAGTTGGGACCTTGGAGGTCATCTAGTCCAACCCCCCTGCTCAGGCAGGAAACCCTATACCATTTCAGACAAATGGCTGTCCAGTCTCTTCTTAAAAACTTCCAGTATTGGAGCATTCACAGCTTCTGGAGGCAGGATGTGGAACACTGTTTTTTATTTGTTGAAAAGGGAGGAGTTTATTGTCAATAAAAGATGACAAAATTCTAAAGAACAGAATTACCCTTTTAAAGAGAAAGCAGAGAAATAAAAATAAAAATGAGGAATTTGCCACTGTTGGA
>NW_015433172.1:0-1098 GCF_001527695.2 Protobothrops mucrosquamatus | reverse complement strand
TAATCACATGTGTACTGAATACAGGTAGTCCTCATTTAGCAAACACAATTTGGGTGGGCAACTCACCTGACAAGCAGAGCAGTCACTAAGAGAAACCATGACTGTGCTTGGTCATAAAGCTATGTTTTCATCACAGTCTTAACTGTGAACAGTCACTGAACATGGCAATCCATAAATGAGCAATACCTGTACATTTTATTTCAAATTTTGTGTAAGGTACAGACTGAATATTCTTAGATGGATGGATATATATTGATTCCACCACTGTTTGTTTTTTTCCTGTGCTGCTATTGTCAGGATGTCCAATTACATATGACCTAGGAATGTGTGCATTCCCTGTTTGCAGATGCACTCATATTCAACTTGCCTCTTAATAGTGCCAAGTCTCCCTCCCCCAAGCAGAAACCAGCTCTGCAGAATTGCAGATGATAATCTTGTCAGAAAGACTGGAGTCAGGAAACTGGGATTAGGAAGAAAGATCCCTAGAATCAACACCAAAAATCTAAGAGTCATCAGCCACAGCCACAGGGAAGCAGGATATGACCCTTGGGACATAATAGGATTAACCCACCACCATCAGAATACCAGAAAGGCACACTTAGACTCAGGTCAAAATACATGGCACAGGAAATACAAAGCCTCAAACAGGAACAGGAAACAACCTCAAGAGCCCCAGAGGGTATAATCTACTCCCTACGTGTGCTCTCTCTCTTTCTTCCACAGCCATCTTTCTGTCTGGCTCTCCTCTTCAATAAACTGCAACCTTCTTTCTAAAGCAGTCGCCATGTTGTTTATTCCCGGCTTGGACTGAACCATAATAATAATAATAATAATAATAATAATAATAATAATAATAATAATAATAATAATAATAATAATAATAATAATAATAATAATAATAATAATAATGAAGTTGGAAGGGACCTTGGAGGTCTTCAAGTCCAGGTAACCCTATACCATTTTGGACAAATGGCTGTCCAGTTTCTTCTTAAAAACGTCCAGTGTTGGAGCATTCACCGCTTCTGGAGGCAGGTTGTTCCACTGGTTAATTGTTCTAACTGTCAGGAAGTTTCTCCTTAGTTCTAGGTTGCTTCTCTC
>NW_015433171.1:0-1098 GCF_001527695.2 Protobothrops mucrosquamatus | reverse complement strand
AGCGGACCTGACCTAGGGTGGATTTTATACTGGGTTTTTTAGGAATTTGGAAGACGCAACTTTAAATTTGGTTTAATTCGGTTTTAAGGGGGGGATTGTATATATGTTTTGGTTTTAAGTATGTTGTGCGCCGCCCTGAGTCCCGTCGGGAGAAGGGCGGCATATAAATTAAATTAAATAAATAAATAAATAAATAAATTATTTTGATGTGGGCTATGCTAGGAGTGCCCAGCATGTAATCCAACTGAGGGAAGATAAACCTTTTAGGGAGAGATCTCGGCGGATCCCCTTAAGTGACCTGGATGATCTTAGGGAGCATCTAGCAGAGCTGAAAAAGACTGGGGTCATTAGGGAATCCCAAAGTCCTTATGCTTCCCCTATTGTGGTGGTCCAGAAGAAGAATGGGTCCCTGAGGATGTGTATAGATTACTGTATTCTTAACTGGAAGACTATCCCTGATCAGTATACAACCCCTCGGATAGAGGATGCCCTGCAGTATTTGTCAGGGGTGAAGTGATTTAGTGTGCTGGATTAGCTCATGCGCATGCGTGTGATGGCGGACCTACTGTTTCCAGCTCCGTAGCCTCCGCGGGGTCCTCAGCGGAGATGGGGAGCCTCTGAAGGTCCGGGGGTGCTCGCCGGCCGGGGTTTGGTAAGAGGAGAGGGTCGGCGAGCGAAGAAGGCGGGTGATGGACCGCGGGACCACCTGGCTTAGGCTGGGCAGGGCCGCGGGCGGAGCTGCGGAGGACGGCCCAGGCACGGAGAGGCCTAGCGAGGCCTAGCGAAGCCCAGCGCGGTGGTGGCCTGGTGGCTTAGCAGCCAGAAAAATCTGCGGCCTGACGCGGTGGCGGCCTAGCGGCCCGATGCGGCGATGGCCTAGCGGCCCGACGCAGTGGCGGCTCGGCGGTCCGATAAAGATCTGCGGCCCGAAGCTGTGGCGGCCTAGCGGCCCGACGCAGTGGCGACCTGGCGGCCCGACGCAGCAGCGGCCTAGCGGCCCGACGCAGTGGCGGCCTAGTGGCCCGACAAAGTCCTGGTGGCCCAACGAAAGTCCACGGCCTGGCGGCTTGGCGGCCTAGCGGCCTGATGACCGGGGCG
>NW_015433170.1:0-1098 GCF_001527695.2 Protobothrops mucrosquamatus | reverse complement strand
TGGTGGATCTCATCTTCCTGAATGTGTGTCAAGTTGAAATCAAGGCCCTTTAAAATCTCTGCATGGGTGTTTGATTTTGTCCCTAACAACAGAACGGAAAGCAATATAAAAATGCTACAGGGTGAGAAAACAATATTCTTGTCCTGTGATCTTGCAGACAATATTTTGTAGAATTCAGTTGCAAAATGAGCAATATTGCTCTGGATCTTGATAGCAGCTTGAGGGTCATGATGATCGTGGTGATGATCGACCTCATGGTGGCCTTGGCTGACGAGGGAAAACACTATCAAGGCCAAGCACAGATGAATGATTCTGTTCATCCTGCTGATAATTTGTTCTGGAAAGGAAAATAGTGATAAAGAAGAGGGATTTTATTTTATCATAAACTGTGTTTGTAAGCACTTTTTTCTGTTACAGTCTTATGGGTATTTGGGCTTCTAGATGAAGGCCAGCATGAACGACATCGATGTATTGTTATTTTTTTCAAGTCAAGAATGTGGTACAGGTAGTCCTCAAGTTATGCTCATATGGAACTTTCCCATCAGCATTGGAAGTCAGGATGAACATTAAATGAATACCTTCAAGTAACTAGCCATCTCTGCTTTTCCAAGTCCATTCATTAATTGAATATGTGGGTCATTAAGTGGAACATGGAGTGCCTCAGGGGTGAGAGAAATCCCAGGAGGTTTAGGGTATACCTGCCTCAAGTCTCCCAAGGCCTCCTTCACCCAAAATTGACCATACTCTGCTTCCTGTCCCTTGGGTGGCTCACACACATGTGCCTGCCATGCAGCTGACTGTCTTACCAGTGTAAAACAGTGGGGAAGGAAAATATTGGATGCACCTGCCTTTCCTGGTTCTGCCACTGACTTTCCTCTCACCATTTGTTGATATTTCTCCCCCCCCCCCCAATTAAGTGCTAAAGTGGAACTCTCTGCCTCTAATCTCTATCCCTTTTAAAAACATTACATTGACTTCAGGTTCAAAAAGTTTAACTGGCTAGAGCACAACATATTCAGCATACAAACGGGACAGATTCTGGGTGCTTGCAAAGCTTTATGCTGTCCTTGGACCCAACCATCCTAGGATAGTCCTAGC
>NW_015433169.1:0-1098 GCF_001527695.2 Protobothrops mucrosquamatus | reverse complement strand
ACTGACCGGCGCCGGCCTTGCGCGCATGCGCAAGGCGGGAAAGGACTACCTTGTGACTGGGGGGAATTGCCCGGGGATCGGAGAGTATATATAGAGGCTTGCGCGCCTCTGGGGTTGTCGTTGTTCGTAGAATGGAGCAAACAATAAAGACTTGTTGGAGATGTTCCGTCTCAAGCGCCATTATTCCCAGGACTTAACATTGGGCGCTTCATCACTGGAGTTTTTTAAGAAGAGACTAGACAGTCACCTCTCTGAGAAGGTATAGGTTCTCTCCTTGAGCAGGGGGCTGGACTAAAAGACCTCCAAGGTCCCTTCCAGCTCTATTCTTTTCTGATTTTCATGTCTGAAATTTTCCAGAGTTATTCTATTAATCATAAGTTCATCTTTTGTACCTTTTGTTTTCTTTTATTTCCTTTCTGTTCTACTGGAAAAATGCTATTTTCTTCTCAATATTCTTGGATGTTGTCCACTGTTATGTCTATAATTTAAACATTGCAGGCAAGTGTGTTATTGGCCTACAGTTTCCTGGTGTTATCCCTTTCACTTTTTGAATTAGATATGAAGACCATTACAAGTCAGCCTGGTGCAGTATATTTTAAATAATGAATCTTCCCAATTCCACACCATTTCTTTATATTAGATAGCCCAGTGCTGGATATAACATAAGGAGTCCAGGATCTTTCTATTCTTTCCAAGTAAAAATTTATCCAGGGAGAATAATCATCTAACTCACACTGGGAATCAATCAGCTGCTTCTGGATTAAGGTTTAAGGCCTATATTGAGAAACACCTGTTATAGATGCTTCAATTTTATTCAGTTGTGGAAAGAATTCCACTGGCCTTGTTTATGTCTGTGAGTGAGGGGAAAAAAACAACAACGATAACTGCCAATGTTGTGTTATCACACCACTGCATTGCAAAACTGAAGCTGTAGACCCATTTGTTTCAGGAAAACTATTCAATTTCCAAATGTTGTTTCAAAGGATGAATTATATCCTGTCTGAGTAAATTTTAAGTACCTTCTAAGGAAAGCTTAAATAGAGTAATATAAAAAACCTGATGTCTGCTCAGACTTGCATGCTGTTTTTATTGCAATCT
>NW_015433168.1:0-1098 GCF_001527695.2 Protobothrops mucrosquamatus | reverse complement strand
CCTTGCTCAATAGTAGTAACTGTGAGAGGGATCTCGGAGTCCTAGTGGACAATCACTTAAATATGAGCCAGCAGTGTGCTGCAGCTGCCAAAAAAGCCAACACAGTGCTGGGCTGCATTAACAGAGGGATAGAATCAAGATCACGTGAAGTATTAATACCACTTTACAATGCCTTGGTAAGGCCACACTTGGAATACTGAATCCAGTTTTGGTCACCACGATGTAAAAAAGATGCTGAGACTCTAGAAAGAGTACACAGAAGAGCAACAAAGATGATTAGGGGACTGGAGGCTAAAACATATAAGGAACGGTTGCTGGAATTGGGTATGTCTAGTTTAACGAAGAGAAGGACGAGGGGAGGGGACATGATAACTGTGTTCCAATACCTCAAGGGCTGCCACAAAGAAGAGGGAGTCAAGCTGTTCTCCAAAGCGCCTGAAGGCAGGACAAGAAGCAACGGAGGGAAACTAATCAAGGAGAGAAGCAACCTAGAACTAAGGAGAAACTTCCTGACAGTTAGAACAATTAACCAGTGGAACAACCTACCTCCAGAAGTGGTGAATGTTCCAACACTGGAAGTTTTTAAGAAGAGACTGGACAGCCATTTGTCCGAAATGGTATAGGGTTTCCTGCCTGAGCAGGGGTTTGGACTCGATGACCTCCAAGGTCCCTTCCAACATCATCATCATTACTATTATTATTATTATTATTATTATTATTATTATTATTATTATTATTATTATTATTATTATTATTATTATTATTATTATTATTATTATTATTATTATTATTACAGCATGGCTAGATACTCAGTAATCAAAAGGGATTTATATTAGTTTGGAATATAGCATCCAGTTCTGGTCATCACAATACAAAAAAGATGTTGAGACTCTAGAAACAGTGCAGAGAAGAGCAACCAAGATGATTAGGGGTCCGGAGGCTAAACCGTATGATGAATGAATGAGGGAGCTAGGTATGTCTGGTCTAACAAAGAGAAGGAGTAGGGGGCTGACATGATAGAAGTCTTCCAGTACTTGAGGGGCTGTCACAGAGAAGAGGAGGTCGAGCTATTCTCCAAAGCACCTGAGGGCAAGACAA
>NW_015433167.1:0-1098 GCF_001527695.2 Protobothrops mucrosquamatus | reverse complement strand
TGTTCACCCCCTTCCCTTCATCGTATGACAGAATCCAGAGCAGACAGAAATGCGGGGTTTCATAATTGATAACTACAGATGGAGTATATTTGGATTCTGACATCAAATGATCCAGGGGGAAGGGGTGTAATGTATTGAGTTAAAATGGAGAATTGAGTTGCTTAAAACTGTGTAATAATGATTAGCAGGCCACGTGACCTACAAGCCAGACTTTCTGTCTACAGACTACTTGTTATGCATTTAAGCGGGAGAATACTGTGCTCCTATTGGCTGCCGCCTTTATTATTATTATTATTATTATTATTTATTAGACTTATATGCCGCCCTTCTCCCCACAGGACTCAGGGCGGCTCACTGCATATTAAAACAGTACAAAGCACTATCCCCAATAAAAACCAATTAAAAACAAATATTTACCGCTGTGTCATGTTAAAATAATAATTAAAATTGTCCCTATTTAAAATTCTCCCTAGGCCAGACCCGCTTGCTGAAAAAGCCATGTCTTGAGGGCGCGGTGGAAAGCTAGGAGATCCGGAATTGTCCGGATCTCGGGGGGTAGTTCGTTCCAGAGGGTGGGGGCACCCACAGAGAAGGCCCTCCCCCTGGGGGTTGCTTGGCCGACGGCACCCTGAGGAGGCCCGCTCTGTGGGAGCGTACCGGTCTGTGAGAGGGAATCTGTGGCAGAAGGCGGTCTCAGAGATATCCAGGTCCGATGCCCGACTGGTATGGGTCTAGATAGTCTGTTTCATCCAGGTGCCGAGGGAATTGCTGCGCAACCACACTCTCAACAACCTTCGCCGCAAAGCGAAGGTTGGAGACCGGGCGATAATTGGCCAACTCGTCTGGGTCCAGGGAAGGCTTCTTGAGGAGGGGCCTCACCACGGCCTCCTTTAGGGCCGCTGGGAAGACACCCTCCTGCAAAGAAGCGTTAATAATTCCCTGGAGCCAGGCTCGTGTCCCCTCCCGAGCTGCCAGTACCAGCCAGGAGGGACACGGATCTAATAAACATGTGGTTGCATTCAGCCTCCCCAAGACCCTGTCCACATCTTCAGGAGCAACAGAGTCAAACTCCTCCCATACAACCGTCTCAAGACCTGC
>NW_015433166.1:0-1098 GCF_001527695.2 Protobothrops mucrosquamatus | reverse complement strand
CTGTGACTTTATTTATCCTTTGTCATTGGCCTGCGGATTTATGACGGTTGCCGCATCCTAGCGTCCCGTGATCACCGAATTTGCGGCCTTAACTGATGGCTTTTGACAAGCAAAACCAATGGGAGAAGCTGGATTCGCTTAACGACCCACACGATTCGCTTAATTGTAGCGATTCGCTTAACAACCGTGGCAAAACAGGACGTGAAATGGGGCAAAACTGACTTAACGACAATAATGTGGGGCTCCATGGGGCCTTTCTTAGCGAAGGAAACTCCAGTCCCGATTATCGTCATAACTCGAGGACTTCCTATAACAATATAACCCTTTTCTAGCCTATATTGGCACCTCCGCCGATTTCTTTTTCCGGGCGACGAAATCCCCAGTGTTGATAGTTATTTACATATAGACCACAGGATAACATCCCTAATCTGTCTGATTAGGCCGAGGTTTAAATTAAAAGTCTGGGAAATTTACCTCTTTGCATTGTCAAAGTTAATAGTAGTTTGGGAGATAAACTTCGTGGGAAAAGGCAGCTTCCCCGCTGAGCTAATTAACACCAATTTAGGCTCTTAGATGAGTGGTTTGATTCCAGAGTCCTCGGCAACGGCGACGACCCCGCTAATAAATCAGAGATAAAGGATAAGGGAGGCCTGGAGGAAAGAGGAGGACCTAGGGAGCAGGTGCCAAAAAGCCACAGATGGGGCCCAGCAGGAAAGGTACATGTGGGAAAGTAGGCTGGCTGAGGTCTGTTATAGGCAGTCCCCGACTTACGACCAAAAAAGACAGACTAGAGATTGCCTTGCTGAGCAAGGTGGCGGTGAAGAGAGTTGCGCCCAATTTTACAACCTATTTACGGGTATTCCTCGACTTACGACCGCAATTGCCCCATCCCAAATTTCAGTCGTTAAGGGAGACATTTGTGAAGTGAATTTTGCCCCGTTTTATGACCTTTTTTGCCACCGTTGTAAAGTGAATCACTGCAGTTGATACGTTAGTAACCTGATTGTTGAGTGAACCTGGCTTCCCCCCCCTTGACTTTGCTTGTCAGAAGGTAATAATAATAATAATAATAATAATAATAATAATAATAATAATAAT
>NW_015433165.1:0-1098 GCF_001527695.2 Protobothrops mucrosquamatus | reverse complement strand
ATATATATATATAAACACAAAACACATTACACATTGACACAAAGCACCACCAGACATTGTCTGACAGGGTTAAACTTAACAGCTACATGAAGTTTCAAAACATTCCAATTGTTCAAAACGCATTTCAGAGGTGTGCATTTTGAGTTAATTTATGTCTTTAAATTACTCTGAAGATTCCCCTTATAGTTTCCACTTCAAGATAGTTTCTCTAATATTTGCTGTGTGGGGGTGTATGAGGTTTGAGAAGAAGCAAAGGAATTAGCCTCTTGAGAAGAAACTGGAAATCCAATTAAAGAAGCTTTAGGAGGGAGAAGTTTTACTTGGTTGTAATCAGAAGGGGGGGCTGGTAGTTAATTGTTGCCCTTCTGAAGCATCTAAGCCATCTTTGTTAAAAAGAAAGAAGTTTGTCTTGGTCAATTCTCTAAGCTCGCGTATATGCGTCTCTTGAGCCTTAGAAAATCCTTCACCCATACTTACGAAAATTCCTCCCGTTCGCCAGCGAAAAGGAATGGATGAGGTGCACCAAGTCTATTCCAGACGGTAAGAATGGATGGACCAAGGACGTATCCCTCGCAAGGAATCACGTCGGGGTCACCAGTTGTAGAAAAACCGGGACCTGAATCTCCCGGCTTGGTTTCAGACCTCGTCCGGGGGCTGATTCATGAGTTGTAACGGACTCTCATGGTAAAGAAAAAGACAGACACAAGGCTGCCTCGGATGAGAGTCGAGAGAGAAGAAATCCAAAGAAGCAAAAGTGGAGTCTCTCCCTCCCAGGCTCTCCTTTATTAGCATACATCAAAGCAAATTGCAGGCAGAAGGCTTTTGCAGGGGGGTGAGGGTTACAAACAAGGGAGTTTAGGAGGTTAGAGACAGCCAAGGTTTTTTACAAAATGTATCTCATCTAATACATGGCATATTCTGCTAACGGTTCACAGTAAAAGTTGCCATTGTGGTTCACATTGGAAGGTCTTATCAGGAAGCGATAATATAGTAGCTTGCATAGACAGTTCTTTTGACTTGTCTCTTTGTTCTCTGTTCTTACGTGTGTTCAGCTGCTAATTGCAACCTAACACGTAAGCACTATTAAGCTTGCTGAAG
>NW_015433164.1:0-1098 GCF_001527695.2 Protobothrops mucrosquamatus | reverse complement strand
TGGGTATATGCATAATTCTGTATGTATTTATTTATTTTTGTCATATTTATGTAGTGTATATTGGAGGTGGTGATCCTTTGAGAGCTGAGTGCAATGAAATTTCATTGTAATGTATGCCAATTAGTGTACATTCAAAGTGACAATAAAGCTAGTATTCTATTCTATTCTATTCTATTCTATTCTATTCTATTCTATTCTATTCTATTCTATTCTATTCCAATCATAAATACAAGTTTTAGTTCTATTGTTTGAAAATCAGTGCAGGGTATTAGATGGTAGCAAAGAAATGTATTTTTGCTCCCTTCTAGTGGTTTCCTGCATTTTAGCTGTCCAGATATTTATCAAATTTATATAGCCACTCATCTCACTGAATGCAACTCTTGGCAGTGCATAACAATAAATAAAAAAGTATAAAAACAGCATATACAAATATAAAAATCATAGTAATAAATAACCAAATAAAAACCCAAATACAGCCATAAATAATGGAGCCATCTAGAGAAGTCTCCAGTTCTGGGGAGGGCTTTTCAGACTATCAAAAGGGATGGGCCCAATCTAATTTTGGCCCGAAGGATATTCCATAAGACAGGTGCCAAAGCAGAGAATCACACCCACCAAATGTAGATACTTAGCTGATAGTACCCACAGTATGCCTTCTCTGCAAGGAGCTGAGGCCGTACGGGTCTGGATGGGGAGAAACAGACTCAGACTCAACCCTTCCAAGACTGAGTGGCTGTGGTTGCTGGCTCCCAGGCATAGTCAGCTGACTCCGTCGCTGACTATAGGGGGTGAAATTTTGGCCCCCTCAGAGAGGGTGCGCAATCTGGGTGTCCTCCTGGATCCACGGCTGACACTAGAAGATCAATTGACGGCCGTGGCCAGGGGGGCGTTTTACCGGATACGCCTGGTTCGCCAGTTGCGGCCTTTTCTGGACCGGGATGCCTTGCGCACAGTTACCCACGCTCTTGTCACCTCCCGCCTGGACTACTGCAATGCTCTCTACATGGGGCTCCCCTTGAGGAGCACTCGGAGGCTCCAGTTAGTCCAGAATGCAGCCGCGCGAGCGGTGATGGGAGCTACTCGTCGCTCCCATGTAAC
>NW_015433163.1:0-1098 GCF_001527695.2 Protobothrops mucrosquamatus | reverse complement strand
GGATCCAGAGGAAACGGGGGGGGGTGTCTATACCCTCCTCCCACGGTGTTGAAAAGCTGCTGTTCTTTCTCTCTCTCTCTTTCTCTTTCTCTCTCTTTCTTTCTCTCTCTCCACCCGTACGCCTTTTTTCTTTTCCTCCACCCGCAGAAGCCTTCCGGGCAGGCAGGAAGACCGCGAAACAAAAGAGGGGCCCAAGAAACGGGGATGGGGGGGGGGAAGGAGAAGCAAGGAGCAAACTCACCCCAAATGCCATCTCCGAACAACTGGCCCCGGGGGCGGGGTGGGAACCCCAGGCGCCTCGCTCCAGGACAAGAAGGGGGCGAGCGAGCGAGCGAGCGAGCGGCGGGCTCCGCGCCTCCGGCCCCCCGAACCGCCGCCGATGCACCAGCCGCGGCCGCCGGGAAGGACCCTCGTCCACCTTTCTCTCCGCCGCGGGGAATTCCAACGCGCGGTGTAAACAAGCTTCCCCCCCCCTCCCTCCTCCAACTCCCCGCAAGTCCACCTCCTCCCCACGGCTGCTCCAGAGAGAGGCTTGCGCGGAAGAGGCAGCGATCCAAGCGCGCCGCCAGCACGGTGCGTGCGCCCCAGCCCGTCAATCAGCCGGGGTTTCCCCGGGAGGCGAGCGACGCTGCCGGGCGCTGGAAAGTACTTCGGCGACCGGCCCGCCGCTAAAAGCAAACAACGAGGCGAGGCGAGGCGCGAGAGCCCCTGCTGCGAGTGAGCGGCTACTGCAAAAGCCGGAGAGAGAGGGAGAGAGCGCGGGGCCACGCTGGCTGACAAAAGCCAAGCCCGGCCTCGCCGCTTCTGCCCGGCGGCGCCCCTCCTCCGCACAGGCATCCGGGGTGAGGAGCGCCAGCCGGAGAGCCCTGCGGGAGCCGCCTCCAGCCTGAAGCGCGGGCCCTGCAGGGAAACTCGCAGCGCGCCAAGCTGCCCGCCCGCTTGCAGTCGACTCGCTCGCTCGCTCGCCCGCCAGCAGCAGCAGCAGCCGCCCGCGGCTCCGTGCTTGTTTATAGGTAATAATAATAATAATAATAATAATAATAATAATAATAATAATAATAATAATAATAATAATAATAATAATAATAATAATAATAA
>NW_015433162.1:0-1098 GCF_001527695.2 Protobothrops mucrosquamatus | reverse complement strand
CGAACTACCCCCAGAGATCCGGGTGATCCCGGATCTCCCCTCCTTCCGCCGCGCCCTAAAGACATGGCTTTTTCAACAAGCAGGTCTGGCCTAGGGAATTTTAGTGGATTTTAAATTGGTTTTAATCAAATTTTTAGTAGAAGCGGCCAAATTTGAATATTTATTTTTAATCATTTTTAAATTTTGTATTGTTTTGTATTATTGTTTTAAATTGGCTGTAAGCCGCCCTGAGTCCTCCGGGAGAAGGGCGGGGTATAAATTTAATAAAATGAAATGAAATGAAATGAATCGTTAAATTGTCCAGCTCTGCACATTCCAGTATTTTTCTGATTATTTTTTCCTCTGGTGGTAGTCCTTCATTTTTCCAATATTGCGCAAAGATTATTCTTGCTGCTGTAGTGACGTGTAAAATCAAATATAGGCTTTGTTTGTTAATTTTTTCTGGCATTATACCTAATAAGAAAAGTTCAGGTTTAAAGTCAATATGTTTTCCTAATATTTTTTCTAACCAAGCATGTATCTTCTTCCAGTAAGCCTTTGCTTTGCCACATGTCCACCAAACATGATAGTACGTGCCTGATATATGTTGTATTGATCTTAATGACAGAGATTATATTGAATAATTGCTGTACTAAGAAATTTGTGATTGACCCAAGTCAAAAACATGGTTGAATGCAAATGTGAACTTGGATCTTGGCAATCCTCAGTGTGTCAAATGAATCATAATTAATGTAAGAGGTTATTTTAGCATTGTGGGATCTTTGCTTTTTACCTTAATGTATATATTTTTCTTTTTCTTTTTTTCACATCTTCTGCAACCATTTTATAAACAAATTAAACTTACACTTTTCTTTGAATCTTATAGAGAAAGAGCACTCCGGAAAACTGAGACTAACAAACAACATTAAAAAGGAAAGCAAATCAAGCCAGAAATCAAAATATTTTCCATTTGCTTCAGAAAACCACACAATTCTTCTCCTTCCCCAGCAGGTGATCAAGAAGAGATCTCGAACTGGAAAAAGTAGAGTATGCGGAACTCAAGGGAACATTACAGGTAGTCCTCGACTTACAACAGTTCATTTAGTGACCATTCAAAGT
>NW_015433161.1:0-1098 GCF_001527695.2 Protobothrops mucrosquamatus | reverse complement strand
ACTGGAATAGCTATTTCAAACTTTTTAGTTCTTTTCAACCAGACATACCCTTCTGAAATTCGAACCTGGGCTGTCTGCATGTTAAGCAGCTGTGATAACCTCTAGGCCACAGGCTCTTTCTCACTTTGTCAGCTGAAGAGACAGGGGAGAATTACTTTGAATGCTTTTTATGCACCCTGTCGACCCAACAGAGGCGTAGCGTGGGGGGTGCAGGGGGGGCCGGCCGCACCGGGCGCAACATCTGGGGGGGCACGCTCGCACTCGCAGCTCTCTGCCCCTGCCTGTGCGAATCCGATCTGAGCCGCCGGGTCGCCGCCCACTGTGGAGGGAGGGGCGCAAATTACTTGCCTTGCCCCGGGTGCTGACAACCCATGCTACGCCACTGCGACCCAAATATGGGAGAAAGAAATCTTTTGAATTTTGAATTTGAATTTTATTATATTTACCTGTATCAGCTCAAACTAGAGCCATCCACAGGCAGCAGTCGCAACTGCGACATCATATATATATTTTAAAATTTGGATTGCTAACAAAGAATTAAGGGAGAACTGGAATATATATATATATGTAGGTCTTTGGTTATTCGGGTTTTCTCCCGCGTAAAATTGGAAGTGTCTTGGCAACGTTTCGACGAAGTCCCATTCGTCATCTTCAGGCTGGTGTTTTCAGCTTCGTGCTTCTAGGAGTAATGTGTGATTGCAGCTGTTTCTTCCTTTTAACTGCCAGTGGGGTTTGAACTGATTGGGTGGGAGCTTGGCTGTGTTCTGATTGGGTGGAGGTGTGTTCTGATTGGTTAAGGAGCTTGGCTGTGCTCTGATTGGATGGGGGGGTTGGCTGTGCTCTGATTGGCTGGGAGAGTGTTCTGTTTGGGTGGGGGCTTTGTTGTGCTCAGGTTAGTCTGAGTTGCAGGGGGATTTGAGATGGTGAGCTTCGTTGCTGTTGTTTGGCTTCGTGTTTGTGGTCGTGCCACATCTTTATGGTGGGTGTCAGTTTGCTTCATGTATGGATTGGAGGGGTTTAAAGTGGCTAATGATGCAGCTGTGGACTGGCTTCTAGTTTGTGGTCGTGCCTCATCATCTGTGTGGGTTTGGGTTTGCT
>NW_015433160.1:0-1098 GCF_001527695.2 Protobothrops mucrosquamatus | reverse complement strand
ATACTTTGTATGTAGCAAAACCTTCCATTCTATGCCTGTGAGAAACGTTCCTAATGTATCACAGTGTGTATTTCAATGTGTAGCCCTTTGTTCTTTAAGGAGGGGAGTATAAAAACTGAAGTCTAATCACGCCCTCCTCGTTCAGAATTGCCTATCTCTAATATGCTCTGGACCTTGCGCAATTAAACTTCTCTGCTAATCCCTCCGGAATTCGTAAGAGTTCTTTCGTTTTCCACAAGACGTCGACCCTAACTAGAGGGGCTAAAAAAAAATCTTCGATAAATAAGGATGCATAGAATCGAGTCACAGGCCCCGCAGCTGCGCAGTAAGGAGGCAGCAACAAGCGGTTTTCATTAAGGCAATGTTTCTCAACCTTGACAATTTTAAGGCATGTGGACTTCAACTCCCAGAATTCCACAGCCAGCATTGCTGGCTGTGGAATTCTGGGAGTTGAAGTCCACATGCCTTAAAATTGTCAAGGTTGAGAAACACTGCATTAAGGGCTCCCGCCGCCCCGCGCCAACCTGCCCGACGTTACCAGCTGCTGCTTGCGCTGCTTGAGGGGCACATAAGGCTGGTAGTCTTCGTCGGCGTCATCTTCCTCTTCGACCTCTCCTTTCACTCTTTCTTCTTCCTCCTCCTCTTCTTCGTTTTCGTCTTCTCCAGACAGGCCCGACGATTCCGATTCTGGTTCGTGCTGCCTCTGAGAGGGTTACGAGAAAAGAATGACTCGACCGGCGCGGAAGACAGTCCCCTTCCCCAAGCGTGCCCGGTACCTCACCGGCCAGATGCGGCCTTACCTTCCTGCCACTTCCGGTCTCCATGTTTTCAAGCTACTCGGCTCCCTCGACCTTCCTGGCGCGAGCACACGCACGTATCCAATGAGGGAAAAGGTTACCGTTGCTTAGCAACAGCAGCCACGCCTACAAGCAAAAAATAATAATAATTCTCGCGACGAAAACAGATGTGCGACCGGCGGAAGCACAAACTGCGGAAAGGCGTAGCGCAGGGGTTCTCAACCTTGGCAACTTTAAGACTTGTGGACTTCAACTCCCAGAATTCCTCAGCCAGCAAAGCTGGCTGAGGAATTCTGGGAGT
>NW_015433159.1:0-1098 GCF_001527695.2 Protobothrops mucrosquamatus | reverse complement strand
ATGGTGAGTTCTAGGCCCGCCTTATAATGAAAGCCAGCTGGGAGACTTTGGGCCAATCAGTGGGAGATGGTGAGTTCTAGTCCCGCCTTATAATGAAAGCCAGCTGGGAGACTTTGGGCCAATCAGTGGGAGATGGTGAGTTCTAGGCCCGCCTTATAATGAAAGCCAGCTGGGAGACTTTGGGCCAGTCCCTCTTTCTCAGCCCAATTCACCTCACAGGAATGTTGTAGGTGGCAAATAAGAAGAAGAAGGAAGACAGAGCATAGCATAACAAATTTGGAAGGGACCTTGGAGGTCTTCTAGTCCAACCCCCTGCTCGAGCAAGGAGACTCACTCTAGACCAGGGCTTTTCAACGTTTTCACCCATTGTACCACTTTTAGGATACGGCATCATCCAAGTACCACCAGTCGCCTAGCAAGGTGTCAAAAACTTGATGAACCCCCCCCCCCAAAAAGGAAAGAAGTGATAAAGTACAGGTAGTCCTGGACTTACAACAGTTTGCTTAGTGACTATTCGAAGTTACAATGGCACTGAAAAAAGTGCCCCCCAAGCCACAGCCGAGCAAGACTCCTGCCTGACCACCCGGCCACGCTCTTCCTCTTATCCGAGGTTTTCATTGTTGTGAGCATTTCTGTTGAGGATTGGCAGCGGGGGTGGGGTGGGGGGTTGTTTGGTTTTTATTCCCCCCCCCCCCCGTCTGCTGGGTGGTTGCAGCAGGTTTTGGTCCCTTCACATGACCCTGGGACACTGTGACCGTCATAAATATGAATCAGTTGCCAAGCATCTGAATGTAAATCACAAGACCCTGGAGAGGCTGCAACATTCCAGCTGATCGGTGCTTCTTCTGGGCTCAACAGAAGCACCAGGATCAGTGCTGAGCTCCAGCTGGATCCTGGCGCTGATCCTGGGGCTTCCGCTGAGCCCTGACAGCCCTGCAGCTCCAGCCGTCTCTCGCTCAGGCTTGTGCGGTGCTGCCACCGGTTCAGCTCATTCCCCTCCCCCACTACTTTTCTAGGATGGCTGCGTACCACCTGCCAGGTGCCAATGGACCACAGGGGGTACCCCTACCACTGGTTGAAAAGCCCTGGTCTAGACCA
>NW_015433158.1:0-1098 GCF_001527695.2 Protobothrops mucrosquamatus | reverse complement strand
AGTGGGGGTTTTTGTATGGGGTGTTTTTAGAACAGGCCCGTTATTTAATTTGATTTTAGAACAGAAACTATTTATTTATTATTGTGGTTTTTAGTATCGCCTGTTCACCGCCCTGAGTCCCGTAAGGGAGATAGGGCGGTATATAAATTTAATAAATAAATAAATAAATAAATAAATAAATAAATAAATAAATAAATAATCATGCTGGAAATTATTAGCTGGCTTGTAATTCTTTAATTCAAAGTATATGCGTTATTCCCCAAATAACATAGATCCCACAACTCTGAAATCTGTCCAACTTTGATCCACTGAGTTTGAAATGAGAAGATTCTTTTGCAAGAGTCAGAACCATCTTCCTCTTTGTTTCAAGAAATGAACTAAAATGAATGGAACCTTGATTTTAGGGTGTTTTTTTTCTTGCAATCTTTAATTTTGGGGACTTGCTTCATATTTTGCAATAGGTTTTATTGGGCAAACAGAACAAGACTTCTCAATTCCATGTATTTCCAACTTTTCTGCAGCTACTACTCCCCCAGTTCTGGAGCTCCCAGCTGTCACTGGCCTAGCCTTTTCAGCATTCATCATTGGCATCTCCCTCACTGGTGGCCTCTGGTTCATGCATTCTCAGACGCGTATGTAGAAGGACAGTTTTCAATGCTATTGCTAACATTATTCCATGTTCCTTTTGGCTGTTGCCAAAGTCTGTGACAAAAAATACCTCATCCCAGTAGACCAAATGAAGGGCCTATCAGTTCAACCTGGTGTTTCCCAGAATGGTCAACCAGAGGACAATGAAGGCCCATTAAGTTTAAGTGAGCACTATTGCATCCGTACACCTCTGATGGGAACTTCCAGACAATAATTTTTATGAGCCGAATAGTATTATAAATACAGGAGACCCGTTGTCTAGATTCTCCCCATAATTTTATACAACTCTATTATTTCCTTACTATTACTAGCGTTAAAAAGCCAGAAGATAAACATTTCCCTGTAGAAATAGCTCCAGCTCTTGATAATTATTTTTTGTGTGTGTGATGCATTTATCAGCACTTTAGGCAGTAGTCTAAATGTAATTGCATTCTAGTTTTGTAGAAAAAA
>NW_015433156.1:0-1098 GCF_001527695.2 Protobothrops mucrosquamatus | reverse complement strand
TTCAACCAGTGGTACGGGTACCACCTGTGGTACATTGGCACCTGGCAGGTGGTACGCGACCATCCTAGAAAAGTGGTAGCGGGGGAGGGGAATGAGCTGAACCGGTGGCAGCACCGCACAAGCCTGAGCGAGAGACGGCTGGAGCTGCAGGGCTGTCAGGGCTCAGCGGAAGCGCCAGGATCAGCGCCAGGCTCCAGCTAGAGCTCGGCGCTGATCCTGGCACTTCTGCTGAGCCCAGAAGAAGCGCCGATCAGCTGGAATGTTGCAGCATCTCCCAGGATCTTGTGATTTACATTCAGATGCCTGGCAACTGATTCCTATTTATGACGGTCACAGTGTCCCAGGGTCATGTGAAGTGACCAAAACCTGCTGCAACCACCCAGCAGACGGGGGGAATAAAAACCAAACACCCCCCACCCCTGCTGCCAATCCTCAACAGAAATGCTCACAACAATGAAAATCTCGGACAGGAGGAAGAGCGCTGCCGGGTGCTGTCTTGCTCGGCTGTGGCTTGGGGGGCACTTTTTTCAGTGCCATTGTAACTTAGAACAGTCACTAAGCGAACTAAGGACTACCTGTAGTTTATCACTTTTTTCCTCTTTTTTTTTTTGGGTCATCAAGTTTTTGACATCTTGCTAGGCGACCGGTGGTACTCGGATACTGCCATATCCTAAAAGTGGTTACAATGTGTGAAAAGGTTGAAAAGCCCTGCCTTAGAGCACCTGCGTGGACCTTCAGAGCAAAAGAGCGAGAATTGGAGGATTATTTACCTGAAATGCACAGCAGCCAAGCTTGCTGGGCCTCATCTGGTACAAAAGCCTGCGAGGGGCAGTGCTTTTTTTCTAAAAGAAAAAAAAAAAGGTGCCGGAACTCACACACATCATACAACCCGCCTTGCGTACCCTACAAGGTTCCATCCAAAAAAGGTGCCAGAACTCCGTTCTGGGCATTCTATGGCAAAAAAAAGCCCTGGTGAGGGGCAAGGCAGCCTGGCCACTCAGCCTGCCTGCAAAGCACCGGTTGGATGTATGGTTTTCATGGAGCTGTTTTAATTTCCGGAAAGGCGGCTGGTCTGGTTAGCTCCAAGCCACGTTCGGG
>NW_015433155.1:0-1098 GCF_001527695.2 Protobothrops mucrosquamatus | reverse complement strand
GGGGACTGCAGCCAAGAAATTAAAAGACGCTTGCTCCTGAGGAGGAAAGCTATGGCAAATCTAGACAGCATACTAAAAAGCAGAGACATCACCCTGCCAACAAAAGTATGTATAGTCAAGGCCATGGTTTTCCCAGTTGCAATGTATGGCTGTGAAAGTTGGACCATAAGAACAGCTGAGCGCAAAAGAATTGAGGCCTTTGAACTATGGTGCTGGAGAAGACTCCTGTGAGTCCCCTGGACTGCAAGGCATTCAAACCGGTCAGTCCTAGAGGAGATCAACCCCGACTGCTCTTTAGAAGGCCAGATCCTGAAGTTGAAACTCAAGTACTTTGGTCACCTAATGAGAAGGAAGGACTCACTGGAGAAGAGCCTGATGCTGGGAAAGATTGAGGGCAATAGAAGAAGGGGACGACAGAGAATGAGGTGGCTGGTTGGAGTCACTGAAGCAGTAGGCTTGAACTTAAATGGACTCCAGAAGATGGTAGAGGACAGGAAGGCCTGGAGGAATGTTGTCCATGGGGTCGGGATGGGTCAGACACAACTTCGCAATTAACAACAACAACAATCAATCTTAAAAATGTCAAGTGAGAAGCAAATCCTAGTTCCTCTCAAACCAATGGAAACTTCAACCATGACGCCTCATACTGTTGGTAATATTAATGTTGTCCTGTGTCAAAGCAAAAATTCCTTTTCCTTTTTTCTCCCCTGCCTTTTACTGTCTAATCATATTATGTATAACAGCCATCCACCAGTGTGTGAGTTTTTCTTTGCTGCTTGCTGACTCTAGAAGCTGTTGTTTATAGTCTAATTTACAATGCTCAGGAGAGAGAAGAATATATGTGGCAAGAATACAACTGATGGTTGCAATTTTTACACACTCCCATAGGCCACCAAATACTCTCTCTCTCTCTCTCTCTCTCTCTCTCTCTCTCTCTCTCTCTCTCTCTCTCTCTCTCTCTCTCTCTCTCTCTCTCTCTCTCTCTCTCTCTCTCTCAATTTGATTCTTTTTTATTACAATTTAATGTAAGAATATTTAGCATATTATACTGCTGTCCCCAAAATGGACTTTGGCCAAAAAAACTATAGAAATGCTATT
>NW_015433154.1:0-1098 GCF_001527695.2 Protobothrops mucrosquamatus | reverse complement strand
CACAGGTTGAGAACCGCTGTGTTAGTTGTTAATAAAACTTTGCTCTGCCTCACACTTGGAAAGTAAAACATTCTAATACTGTGATAATATTAAAAGAAAAGCCTGCAATAATTTCTTTTGCTCAAATACCATAAACCTTCTACCAGTTTATTTTATTCAAAGCTATGTACTTATTTTCATCACTCTTAAGAGAAAAAAACCCCCCAAATTTGTATAGATTTGTATAGATTAGCAGATCACACAAGTGCAAAACTAATTTATTGTATGTTGCAAAATTCGTAATATACATGGTATTACAGAGGTTGCGCTACTACAAAAACCTCTAATATGAGCTTCCTTTGAATAATATTTGGAAAGTACAGCTGCTCTTACAAGCTGCAGCCAGAGCAGTCTAAGAGCCTGTTCTTCAAAAATATGACTTCATTGTTATTCAATCAGCACTTCTATCATCCACTTATTAAAACTTTCTGGAGGGTTTTTGTTCCACATTCTGCCTCCCTGAGTTGATTCCATGTCTGCCAGCTGAAATGCATTTCATCAGTCAGGGAGATTTAATTTATTGTGCCTGATTGCTGTAAATTAATTGCTTTTATTTAGAAGTTCTTCACCTTGTTCTTATTGTCATCTGTAACTACTCTGAGGGAGGGATGGTAATGAGGCTTCACTGAATCACACAAAGCATCAGTTATGTATATTAAAGAACAAACAAAATACGCTGCTATTTCTACAAGTTTCAATAGTTTAATTCTAGTTTTGCCAGATAACAGAAGGATCTCAAAAAGTCTCTGGAATCTTTTCTTTCTTTCTTTTTTTTTTTACAAACTTTTATTGAGTTTTTTATCCATAAAGGGGAAAAAAGGGAGGAATATAGGTATGGTAGACAGGGGAGGGTGGGGAGGAAAAAATGGGGGATTTGGAAGGGGGTAAGGGTAATATATAGTCAATAATTTTACAAGCAAGTAGGTATCCGGCATATCATAATACGTAAATACCTTATCGTAATATTTAAATAACATATAACATATTCAAATATTTTTCACTTAAACTTAGCTTTAACCATAAAGGCATAACCATAAATTATTGAAAAACAAGTATTTC
>NW_015433153.1:0-1098 GCF_001527695.2 Protobothrops mucrosquamatus | reverse complement strand
AGAGGAGAGAGAGAGAAGAGAGGAGAGAAGAGAGGAGAGAAAGAGGTGAGAGAGAGAGGAGAGGAGAGAGAGAAGAGAGGAAGAACAGAGAGAGAGAGGAGAGAGAGAAGAGAGAGAGGAGAGAGGAGAGGAGAGAGAGAAGAGAGGAGAGAAAGAGAGAGAGGTGAGAGAGAAGAGAGGAAGAACAGAGAGAGAGAGGAGAGAGAAAGAAGAGAAGAGAGAGAGGAGAGAGGAGAGAGAAGAGAGAGAGGAGAGGAGAGAGAGGAGAGAGGAGAGAGAGGAGAGAAGAGAGGAAAGAGAGAGAGGAGAGAGGAGAGAGAGAGAGAAGAGAGGAGAGAGAAGAGAGGAAGAGAGAGAGAGATGGGGGGGAGGAGATGGAGTTGCTTCTCAGAACCCCAGACCGTCAACATGACCCTTTCTCACAACCAACCTTGCTCCTCAGTAGTCAACTTACAGATTCTACCAAGCAATCATTGAGCCTGGAGTGACGAAGCTGGTTTAGATAAGCAGGGATGGTCCTAGACACAAGGAATGGATCGTGGGCTCTCCCCAGGAAGCGTTGATTTGCACCTTTCCTTCTATATCTGCTGGAGCAATGTTTCTCAAGCTTGGCAGCTTGGAAGATGCGTGTGGACTTCAACTCCCAGAATTCCCCAGCCGGCCTGGCTAGGCCGGCTGGGGAATTCTGGGAGTTGAAGTCCACACGCATCTTCCCAGCTGCCAAGCTTGAGAAACCTTGCTCTGGAGCCTCTGGAGTCTTTCCCGGTTATGTGTCCAGGCTGAAGAAGCTCAACACTTTATAAACTCGGATGGGGATCCAAGACTAACCTCCCTCCGTGGAATAAGGGGGTCGTGGCCCTTGAGTCCACAAAGCCGGGACCCAACCCATGGAGACAGGGAGGGAGGGAGGGGGATTCCCTGCCCTTTTCACCCCGCTGGGTTACACGTCACACCAGCTTTGTGTAAGGTTCTTGTTTTAGGACAGATTTGGAAGTAAAAATTTCCAATAGGTCCAGGAAGGAGGGAAGGGAGGGAGGGAGGGAGGGAGGGAGAAAGGAAGAGAGGGAGGAAAGGAGGGATGGAAGGAAGAAGAGAGGG
>NW_015433152.1:0-1098 GCF_001527695.2 Protobothrops mucrosquamatus | reverse complement strand
GTTGCTGAAATGATAACCTTAGGACGCACACGAGCTTGCCATCAAAATGGAACTGATTTAATTAATATTGTTTTTTCTATTCCAAAATCTAATTTTCAATTTTATTTTCAGGATAACTTATCTCTTCAGTATATAGGCTGTATTTCATATCACCTGCCTAAAGATCTTTGACTTGCTTGTTTAATGACTTTTCCCTTTCCTGTCCATCCTCTGCTTTCTTCTTCTTCCTTGCCACAAGCCCCTACTGTCTTTAGGAGTAGGAGCTGGAGGGAGAACGAGAGGAGCAGTTGCTTACAAGGATCCTCATGATGTTACCTAAAAAGTGTCCTACACTGCAATACAGTCCTCACTACAATGCTCAGAATTAGCTGCTGCTATCTTGGCTTTTCTCAACAGTCTTTTAACTTACTCTCTGACTCTCATTATGTGTGCCAACTTAATTTTAATCTTCCAGGTGCTTACATCACACCCAGGATTGACCCCAATTTTATGACTTTGTTTTTCCTTTGACAGCAGCTGCTACAAGATATTTTATTTTTCATATGCGCAGTCATTTTTTCCCTTCCTAGGCCTATTTTTTTTTAATGTTTTCTTAAACCCCGTATTTTTGCCACTAATCAACTATGGCACATGGATGTTACCCATATTCTTTATTTTTATTTTTTTTGGCTTCCTGGAAATGTGTTCATTGATCTATTGATACCTATTCAGGAACAATTTGGGCCACGCCTCACAGGAGACACGGCTGCACATGTTGTTTCTCATCATTTTTTTTGGGCCATTACAGCCTTGGGTAAGCCCTTTTCCTTAAAAAGGGCCAGCCTATTTTTCCGTGGCCTTTTGTACAACTTGGAATATTGTTTTTACTCATGGCTTTCCCTAAACAAAAAAGGAGGAGATGTTGGAATATAGCATAAGTTACTCCATTTTGTAACCTTCAGCAAGCTTAATAGTGCTTACGTGTTAGGTTGCAATTAGCAGCTGAACACACGTAAGAACAGAGAACAAAGAGACAAGTCAAAAGAACTGTCTATGC
This sequence comes from Protobothrops mucrosquamatus, assembly GCF_001527695.2. Taxonomy (NCBI): domain Eukaryota; kingdom Metazoa; phylum Chordata; class Lepidosauria; order Squamata; family Viperidae; genus Protobothrops; species Protobothrops mucrosquamatus. The sequence continues at coordinate 62 of NW_015433152.1, read as the reverse complement.
AAGCTACTATATTATCGCTTCCTGATAAGACCTTCCAATGTGAACAACAATTGCAACTTTAC
>NW_015433151.1:0-1098 GCF_001527695.2 Protobothrops mucrosquamatus | reverse complement strand
AGAGACCAGCCAGCCACTTGTCAGAAATGCCTGAGTAGGGAGGGGGTTGGACTAGAAGACCTCCAAGGTCCCTTCCAACTCTGTTATTCTACTCTATTCTATTTGTGTTGCTAAGCGAGAGTTTTGTTAAGCGAGTTTTGCCCCATTTTACAACCTTTCCTGCCTCCTTTGTCAAATGAATCGCTGCAGCTGCTAAGTTGGTAAGATGTTAAGTGAATTTGGCTTCCCCCCCCTTTGACTTTACTTGTCAGGTCACGTGACCCCAGGACACTGCAACCGTCATAAATACGAACCCGGATGTCAAAGCCCTGAATGTAAATCACATGACCGCCTCAGGGATGCTGCAACGGTCAAAAATGTGAAAAACGGTCATAAGTCACTCTTTTTTTTAGCGCCATCGTAACTTGGACAGTCGTAAGTTGAGGATTATCTGAAGTATCCTAAAAGAGGCACACCTTTCCCCAAAACTGGGATGCCTCTTCTAAGAAATGTTTCATCATCGTTCCTTTTTTTTTTTCCTCCCCTCTTTGAGATTACAAAAAGCCGTTTGTCATTTTTATAAGGTGCCTGGAAGGGCAGCTTTTGAACTAATTGAAGTCTTAAAACAGCCACCCTTTGGCAGGGAGGAACCCTCTCCTGCTCAGTAAGGAACCCATTTATGGATTAAAGGAGCAGGAAAGGAAATGGGAAAGACTGAAGTCTGTTAAGTTGGCTGGACTCCTGGACAGGCAGAAGCCGGTGCCATAAATCAAAATAAAAGAGAAGGAACAGGAGAAATATTTGTTCCAAGTCTCAGAAAAATTGGAGAAAAGGGTCCAAACATTTGGAAGAGATCATTACAGCCCACCCCAAATTAAAAAACTCTTCCCCTGTGACATTATCTGCCTGGCCCAAAGCTGAAATAGATCAGTAATACTTGATAAAAACATAGACGGTCAACGTTTGCGTCTGACTAGCTTTGATAAGGTTATCTAGTTTGGGTAATGAAATGTCTGCAAATAAAAACAAGAAAAATAGATTGCTAATCCTTGAACCTTATTAACTAACTCGCTACAAGGCTGTTAATTTATATGCAGGCTAATTTCATTATTTAAACCA
>NW_015433150.1:0-1098 GCF_001527695.2 Protobothrops mucrosquamatus | reverse complement strand
ACATAAATATTGAACAGTAAGGGGGAGAGGACCGACCCTTGTGGCACCCCACAAGTTAGGGGCCTTGGGGCCGACCTCTGCCCCCCTGCCAATACAGACTGCGTGCGGTCGGTGAGGAAGGAGGAGAACCACCGCATAACCGTGCCTCCCACTCCCAACTCAGCCAGACGCCGCAGCATGATACCGTGGTCCACCGTATTTATTAATTTCATTGGCCCTATTTTGCAAATGTATAATTTCTGCATTTAAAAAAAATATTTTTTCTCAAAAGTGTTTGTTTTGGTGGACATTTGTTAATGGAATGTTGATTTTCCAATTGGATCTCAGTCATACTGGTACAAATAGTCTGTGAGTTAGCACTGTAATTGGGACAATAATTTCCATTGCTAAACAATGCAATTGTAAAGCATAATGTGACACAACTGCATCACTTAATGATGGCAACTCCCCATTATTATTAAGGGTGATTTGTTCCACAGCCAGATGTTCAGCCTAGATTTGGCATTTTTATCCACCTATCAAGTTTTTCCTAGGAACTGGGTAGCCAGATGGATGTTTGATGAATTTTAAGATAGCATTGCAGGATGTAAGCTGTTCTGAGTAAAGCTGCCTTTTGCAATTGACTGAGGGTGAATTTGTCAATGCCAATGGTGTTCAAGTGGTGCTCCATTGTTTTGGGATTACACCCAAGCACCCATTACTATTAATACTACATTTGCTGTCCCATCTAAACATATGTCTGAGTGTGCAATAAATCATCATCATCATAATACTATCCTTTTAATATTTACTAACATTTTCATTATTTAGATATATGCCTCCACTGCCTCCAAAGCTTTAGAACTAGGTCAGAAAGATTTTTTTCTAAAACAGGGTGAGGAGTTGTTATAGACTTTCTATCATAATAGCCATTTTTTTAAAAGACTCATGACTTTATTTCAATATTTCAAATGTGCACATCAGCGTGGAAAAAGTTTGATTTTTCCTGTACTAAGGAGCCAAGGCAGGAAATAAGCCAACTCTTGCTAAATCATTATCACCCCAACTAATGTTTGCTCTTTGCTAACACAGAAAACTTGCTGATCTGTGCAAATGGTT
>NW_015433149.1:0-1098 GCF_001527695.2 Protobothrops mucrosquamatus | reverse complement strand
TGGGACAGGAGTTATGAAGAGCTGGAGAACCAAGTCAGATGCCCAGAAGGTTCATTGTGGATAACTAAAGGCCAAAATTTCAGCAAGCAAGACTAACTGAACAAGATAAAACTGCACAAAATGCACAAAAACTCAAAACAGGTGGAAACAAAGGAAGTTGATAAAACAAAAAAGCCAATAAATAAATGTTTTACAACTCAAAGTCCAATCTTCACCAGGAAGCATGCATTCAATACAAATTAATAACGAGATGGGATACAGGTATAATATACAGACAAAAAAACAAAATACAGGTAGTCCTCAATTTACAACCACAATGGAGCTCAAAATTAATGTTGCTAAGTGAGACAGTTGTTAAGTGAATCACTGCAGTTGTTAACTTAGTAACACAGTTGTTAAACGAATCTGGCTTCTGTTAGAGAATTTTAATTTCTCTGTTGGTAAAAATAAATCAGAAGCTCTCACAGTTGACTGCATTTAGCTCAGACATGTCCAAAGTCCGGCCCACGGGCCATTTGCGGCCCGCGGCCCGGTTTAATCTGGCCCTCGAACAGCCCTCCCTGCTCTATATAAATGCGGCCCTCCCACGGCCCTCTGGCAAGTCCCATGAGAGAGAGAGAGAGGCACTTGCACTTGCACTTCTGTCTCTCTCTCTCTCTCTCTCTCATGGGACTTGCCCCCTCGCAGGGCTCCTCATTGGCCCTGCGCCCTGTTACCCCGCCCCCAGCCTTGCCCCCCCCCAGCCCTGTCGGTGAGCGCCCGGCAGGGCGCAGCGTCGCCAGGCCTCCCCCCCTTGCGCGAGGCTTCTGGCGTTCCCCCTCGCGCCTGGCTACGGCGGCTCGGGGTTTCCCGTCCCGGGCACACCAGGCAGCACTGCAGGGAACGGAAGGGAGGGGGGAGGGCCATATCTGGAGCTCCGCAGGCCGGGGCGATGCCGGGAACGAGCTGGGCGGCTGCGGCGGCGGGGGGAACAAGCTGCTCGGCTGCGGCGGTGGCAACGGCAACGGGCCGGGTGGCTGCGGCAGCAGTCGGCTGGCGGTCCCCCAACCCTCACCCGTGAGTGGCAAGCCCTGTGGGGCTTGACAAAGAGAAGAGAAA
>NW_015433148.1:0-1099 GCF_001527695.2 Protobothrops mucrosquamatus | reverse complement strand
ACTAGATGACCTACAAGGTCCCTTCCAACTCTGTAATTTTAATGAAATTGCCTACATCTACCTCCATCCCTCTGCCCCCCCGCCCACTTCTTACGATCCTAGGAAAAGATGTGTGACGTCTATTTCATAGACAAAAGATCGGAAACAAGGAGGGCATGTTCTAAGTCAAAAGAAGAAAATATACAATAATTCCCTTGCCTCTACCCACCAGATGTTCACATTGTCCAATAATAATGCTTCTTTTTGTTATGGGAACAGTTCACTTCTCCACTGAGCACCTGCAGTGGTGACCTTGGCGTTTTGCAGGCTCTCACAGTCCATGAATGGCTTCTTGGCATTCCGTTTCCTCACTTCACTAGCTACCCCTCCCCCGTTTCAATGCAAGTTGGTTAGTGATAGAAGCTAGCAGGCATTCAATGTTGACAGTGCCTGGTGTGAATGCTCATCCACTGGAGGCCTCTGACAAACAGGCATTATAATGACAACAACAACAACAACAACAACAACAACAACAACAATAATAATAATAATAATAATAATAATAATAATAATAATAATCCCAAAACAACTGGAGCACCACTTGAACACCATTGGCATTGACAAATTCGCCATTAGTCAATTGCAAAAGGCGGCCTGACTAGGAACTGCTTCCATCCTGCGACGATATCTGTAATACCATCAAACATCCACATCTGCCCATCCCAGGTCCTTGAGAAGGACTCGATAGGTAGACAAAATGCCAAATCCAGTCTGAACATCTGGCTGACTGTGCGATGATCCATAATAATAGTAATAATAATAATAATAATAATAATAATAATAATAATAATAATAATAATAATAATAATAATAATAATAATAATAATAATAATAATAAGTTGGAAGGGACCTTGAAGGTCATCTAGTCCAACCCCCTGCTCAGGCAGAAAACCCTATACCATTTCAGACAAATGGCTGTCCAGTATCTTCTTTAAAACCTCCAGTGTTGGAGCATTCACCGCTTCTGGAGGCAGGTTGTTCCACTGGTTAATTGTTCTAACTGTCGGGAAATTTCTCCTTAGTTCTAGGTTGCTTCTCTCCTTGATTAGTTTCCATCCAT
>NW_015433146.1:0-1099 GCF_001527695.2 Protobothrops mucrosquamatus | reverse complement strand
ATAAAGATGAAAAAGATGATATAATCACCTTGATGATATTTTCTAGACTGGTTAAGAAACATCTGGTGGAAAGGAAATATCTTCAAGGTCAGAGAACACCACAAATCTCATAGTTCAGCCCTGAGCTACATATACTGTAGTCTCTGCCGTTGGAATATCATTTTAGCTAGGACTTTTTGTTTTTTATTTTTTATTTTTTAAAAAAAGCACAAGTACAACCTGTAGATCTCTCAAAATCAGGAGTTCTATAAACAATTCTAATACAGAAAGTTTAAAAATCCCGCTGAATCCAAAGGCCGGGCATTCAGGTGAGTCAAGATAGCTTTTTGGAACCCGGCCATATGCTATAGTTGGAGATTAATCTTCCATTACAGTGGCTCTTTTAGAATAATCATTATCCTCTCTAATAGCAAGTTCGGCCAGTGAGTGCCAACAGAATTGCTGTTGAAATGGAGCCACGGAGAAACAAGAAAGGAAGGCTCAGTTCTTTCACTTTGCAGAAATTCAAAATTTTCTCTTTTCAAGGGGAGAACAAGCAATTATGGAGGCAAAAAAACAGTAGCAAAGTAACTGAGGACGTATAACGACTACAGCAGGATGATAATAATAATAGTAATAATAGTAATAGTAATAATAGTAATAATAATAATAATAATAATAATAATAATAATAATAATAATAATAATAATAATAATAATAATAAAGACTGTGGCAAAAGCAAGCAAAGGTAGTACCAATAGTAATAGGCGCCTTGGGTACAATCCCAAAACAACTGGAGCACCACTTGAACACCATTGGCATTGACAAATTCACCATTAGTCAATTGCAAAAGGCGGCCTTACTAGGAACTGCTTCCATCCTGCAACGATATCTGTAATACCATCAAACATCCACATCTGTCTATCCCAGGTCCTGGGTAAGGACTCGATAGGTAGACAAAATGCCAAATCCAGTCTGAACATCTGGCTGACTGTGCGATGATCCATAATAATAATAATAATAATAATAATAATAATAATAATAATAATAATAATAATAATAATAATAATAATAATAATAATAATAATAATAATAATAATAATAAAGTTGGAAGGGACCT
>NW_015433145.1:0-1099 GCF_001527695.2 Protobothrops mucrosquamatus | reverse complement strand
AGAAGAAGAAGAAGAAGAAGAAGAAGAAGAAGAAGAAGAAGAAGAAGAAGAAGAAGAAGAAGAAGAAGAAGAAGAAGAAGAAGAAGAAGAAGAAGAAGAAGAACAAGAACAAGAAGAACAAGAACAAGAAGAACAAGAACAAGAAGAACAAGAAGAACAAGAAGAAAATTGCAAATAGGTTATGGATTCTGGGTCTACCTGAGACATTTGCAGAACAATGGTAGATTATTTTCAAGGATAAGTTCCTTCTTATTTCTCACCGGAAATTATGAATGCTGGTAACTCTGGGCACAGAAGCACTTAATGCTCTTCCAGCATCTGTCTCAATACCTTCTCTTCTTTTTTCTGGATTTGGAGGACAAGGCAGAACCACAGTGATAGCTCTGTTGAGTGGCAGCGCTGAAGAACATTCCAGGTGGACCAGAGAGCTGGTGGACATGACTGGATGATATTCATCATGTTTCGTTTTCAACATGGAAAGTGTGGATTGATCAATTGGTTGCACCTGCATATAAATAATATCATTACAGGCACGATTATCATTATCATCTCTCATTCAAGGTAGTTTTGAATATTTGTTCATATATGATGAGGGATCACACGTCACATATCTCACATCGATACACTAAAGTAATAAAATTAACTGCATTAACAGAGGGATAGAATCAAGAGCACGTGAAGTGTTAATACCACTTTACAAGGCCTTGGTAAGGTCACACTTGGAATACTGCATCCAGTTTTGGTCACCGTGATGTAAAAAAGATGCTGAGACTCTAAAAAGAGTACAGAGAAGAGCAACAAAGATGATCAGGGGACTGGAGGCTAAAACATATAAAGAACGGTGGCTGGAATTGGGTATGTCTAGTTTAATGAAGAGAAGGATGAGGGGGGACATGATAGCAGTGTTCCAGTATCTCAGGGGCTGCCACAAAAAAGAGGGAGTCAAGCTATTCTCCAAAGCGCCTGAAGGCAGGAGAAGAAGCAACAGATGGAAACTAATCAAGGAGAGAAGCAACCTGGAACTAAGGAGAAACTTCCTGACAGTGAGAACAATTAACCAGTGGAACAACCTGCCTCCAGAAGCGGTGAATGCTCCAAC
>NW_015433144.1:0-1099 GCF_001527695.2 Protobothrops mucrosquamatus | reverse complement strand
ACATATATGACATTAATCATCTAATATCTTATTTTTCTTATTTAAATCCTTTAAAATACTACAATTATGTTTATATATCCTTCATTTCTTCCCAATTTTCCATTCTTTTTCACATACAAAATCAGTCAAAATCAATAAGCCTTCAGCCTTTTACACCTTAATCCCAATAAATGCAAATTTTAAATTCTCTAAAGTAATACATACATATATGTCATTAATTTAAAATAGTACCATTATATTTATATATATCCTTAATCATCTTGAATTCCAACAAATATTTTACTCATCCAAAAATTTAAAAAACATAAGCTTCAAAAATACTCCTTTTTCCCAACTCTCCATCTTACATTTCTTCCCAGTTTTTCATTCTTTTTCACATTAATACAAAATCAATCAAAGTCAATAAGCCTTCAGCCTTTTACACCTTGTTCCTTTTATATTTTATAACATGTCCAAAGTTTTTGCAAGTAGTAGGCCTGTAAGCTTCTTCCAAAAACCCAAGCAGCAACATCTTCAGCTGGTTTTCTCCGATGCATATAAACACTTTTTCCCCAAGATTTCACCCGGAAAATACACCAAAACCATAACCAAGTCTATTACCACTTCCTTTCCCAGCTTCTCAAACTTATCAATTTCCAAATCTCCACGATTTTGCACATCATTCTGGAATATTTTCATAAGAGCTTTTTCAACCTCTGGAACTATGAGCCTCTGGAGGATAAATGCCACCATTTCTTCCAATTTCTTCATCCAAAGATCTTTAATTTCCACATTATATTGCTTAACTGCTTGCATCACAGCATCTTGTACATCGTTTATAATCAAAGATAAAGGCATTTTCAGTAAATCCCAGGCAACAACCAAAAAACCCCCCAAAAAATTACTTTCTCACTTTTTTTTCCCCCAGTTCCGGAGCCATTTTAAAACCATTCTTCAAATTTCTTTAAGTATCATCAAAAAGAGTAACAATATTAATGTCACCAATCAGTAAACATCATGAATTCATTGCGGTTAAAACTTTCCAGAACCGGAGAAGCAACAATGTATCTGTTGATAACCAAACGAGAGTAAAAGTAAAAAGCGAAAGTAATCCAGAGAA
>NW_015433143.1:0-1099 GCF_001527695.2 Protobothrops mucrosquamatus | reverse complement strand
AGAAATAATCAGAAAAATATTGGAATGTGCAGAGATGGACAGATTAACTATGAGACTGAAAGATAAAGAAGACACAGACTACTACCAAATTTGGGACTTATTTTATTGTTGGTTAGAGGAAAGAATGAAGGATTAGGAATCGAATATGTATTAGCATAGCTAACCCCAGACAGCTCGTTGATTGGAAAAATTAACATATCTATGCAAAAGAAAACCAATAAAATCTTTATATTAAAAAAAGGATTAACATAGATGAAGTCATAAAATAAATAATATATATATAATTAATTATAAACATATTATTCATTGTATGTATGTCTCCTTCCAAGAAATAAAAGATGCAGAAGCTGTAATTTATAGAAACTTTTACAGCAGATATGTCAAACTCGTGATGTCACATGACATCGTGCAACGTATCGGGACAGTTTTGCCATTGCCGGCAATGGGGTGGGTGCGGCTACAGCGTGATGTATCTGGCCCATGGGCCAGCAGTTTGACACCCCTGTTTTACAGTATTGCCCAATATTTTTTAACTTAGACTATTTAGAAACATCTGTTTCTGTTGCTGTTTGCACAGATATTTATGGTATGCATAATAACGCACCTACGAACTCATTCATCCATTATGACATCAAATCATGTATTAATCAAAATGAAAAAGATGTAATTTTAAAAGGTAGATAGCTGAATTTCAAAATTACGCTTAAATCTAAGTAAACTAGGTAAGCCACCTGAGCCTCTGCAGTACTTTGGATGTGATTTCTAAAGACCTGCTCCAGAGTATATAGGAGTATGATTGTAGCATGGATTCACAACTGAAGATCTACATCTGTTGCCAGGATTACACAGCAGTTAAAGGGAAAAGCAAAGCTGCTTTACAAAGTTGCAATCAAGGGCTAAATTTTTGTGTTCTTAAGTACCTTTTTTGCACTGAACATAAAATGCCATATATCTTAATATATTTCAATTTTCTACTTTCTTTACAAAATCTTAACTCTATTAAATAAATAGATCTTTGGTGGCAAGCAAATTGATATTTAAATTTCATCATTCTCCTTGCTTCCAGACTGTAAAAGGCAAATGAAGGAGGTTGCACTTT
>NW_015433142.1:0-1099 GCF_001527695.2 Protobothrops mucrosquamatus | reverse complement strand
AAAAGCTCTCAATTTAAACAATTTAAATAGTTTCTTGTTGGTAACCGCTGCATGCCACCTCTCGGGGTTCCACACCCCATCCTCGAGGTAGGCCCTAGAGATGTTATTGGGCCAGGCCTGCGCGAGGGGTGAGTCGCGCAAGGCCAGCAGGACCGTCTTAGGGTACATAAGTCCGGCAAAGGGAGTCCATGGAACAGGACTCCCTGTTGGTTGGCAGGCATTCGGCAAACTAAGCATAATTTTCAAAAACAACCTCTCCCTATGCCTGAAGAGAAACGTTTTCAATCAGTATGTGCTACCTGCTCTAACATATGCTGGTGAAATGTGGACATTAACCTCACAATTGACACAAAAGCTACATGTGGCACAAAGAGACATGGAAAGATGCATGCTTGGGATTATAAGGCAAATAGAAAGACATGGGTTAGAGAACAAACGAAAATATACAATATCGTCAAGAGAGGAAAAGAATGGAAATGAAAATGGGCTGGTCACCTGGCAAGAAGAACTCATGGCAGGTGGACCAAGGCAGTCATAGAATGGATCCCACATGATAAAAAGCATCCACGAAAGAATCGTAAAACAAGATGGATCGACGACATCCACAAGTATTGTGGGCCCAATTGGCAAAAGAAAGCTAAGGACCCTATTGGTTGGAAACATGAGGAAGAGGCCTTTATCCTGCAGGGGATAGACAATGGCTAGGATGATGATGATGATGATGATGATGATGATGATGATGATGATGATGATGATGATGATGATGATGCAAATAATTAGACAAGTGGATTTCCCCAAAAATATATCCATGTGGTTCTCACTGTATGATAAAAAATTGTAATGGAAGAAAATCCAAACATAACATCAGAAATACATACCTGGAAACCCAATTGACACTGGTGATGGATAAGTGAGTGGGAAACAGCCAAACATCCTACCATCTATTTTACATTTCTAGATCTTCTATTCAAAAAGAATAAAAAATTAACAACTGGTTGGTAGGCAGATAAGTAAGTAGATTGATATAACTGTCTGGGATTTATGTAATACCTCTTTTTGGTGAGATCTATGTTTTATTTAAATCCAATGTAAAATTCAT
>NW_015433141.1:0-1099 GCF_001527695.2 Protobothrops mucrosquamatus | reverse complement strand
CCCTAGGCCAGTCCCGCTTGTTGAAATAGCCATGTCTTAAGGGCGCGGCGGAAGGAAGGGAGATCAGGGATCACCCTGATCTCTGGGGGCAGCTCATTCCAGAGGGTGGGAGCTCCCACAGAGAAGGCCCTCCCCCTTGGGGTCGCCAGCCGGCACTGTCTGGCCGACGGCACCCTGAGGAGACCCACCCTGTGGGAGCATACAGGCCGATGGGAGGTAATTAAGGTATGCCTTAATTACTTGGATAGAGGGCTACATAATATGTGGATTGTATAGGAAGTTTAAGAAAGAAAAAAAAAGTATGATGCAAAGTTAATTTATCAGAAAGTATTTATTTCAGTTTGTGAAAGAGAATAAAAAGAAGACATCCTCTCACATCAGGGGGTTAGTAATCTATGGACACAGGTTCCTCATCTGCAGCTCATAGAAAAATGTTTAAAAAACAAATGCAAAATGGCCTCATTGGAACACTGAAGAACTGGGATGATTTTGAGGGGTTTGAAGGAACAATATAGATTCCTTAAGGTCTGCCATGTATAAGCTATTAAGCTTGCCTCTTAACAAGGTGTTTTTTTAAAAAAAACCTGGTATGAAAATTTTGACCCAGTTACATTTGGGGATACTTAATGAACCTAGAGAGCCACATTGGTGTAAGTGGTTAAGGCACCGGGTTAGAATTTGGAAGAGTGTGAATTCTGCTACTTTAGGCATGAGGCTTGCTGGGTGACCTTGGACCAGTCACTCCCTCTCAATCCTGGGAAGAAGGCAATGGCAAAGTTCTTCTGAAATCTTGCCAAGAAAACTGCAGGGACTTGTCCAGACAATTGCCAGGAGCCAAGACTAACTTGAAAGCACCTCCACCTTTGAGCCTTACTGTATCTTGGCTCTTCAATGTTACCTTGGAGAGCTGAAAATGTCATATCTGAAATCGGTCTTATATTAATGAAGACTTTTTAGATTTTTCATTCTTTTTTCTTTTCTTTTCAAACAACAATGGTCATCTCTTTTCTTTTTGTTGTTTTCTAGGCACCAAGCTGCCTTCCAACTGTCGGAAGTTTTGTCTCTGCACCAACAATGGCACCTTATCCCGCAGCAGCCC
>NW_015433140.1:0-1099 GCF_001527695.2 Protobothrops mucrosquamatus | reverse complement strand
AAGCATTTCTCAATCTCTAAAACAATGTGGTCTATTTTAGAATAAATGTTAAAGGCAGATTTTGTTTGCCTGATTCTTTAACAACTGCAGTATTAATGTCTTTTCAAAACTGCCTGCAAGCAACCCCCCCTTCCCTCAGGTACTTCTCTTTTTCTTGTCCTTTGTTCTCCATACCTTTTGTCTGCCTCTCCTGGGAGAGTCCACCCAGAAAGGTGGGGAAGACCTTGTTCTTATATCTTTCAGCCCTGCAATCCTCCCCCAAAGCTTTGGAAGCAGAACACACAGACCCAGATGCTGCCTCCATCCATTTGAGCCATGGAATTGGGTTCTGAATCCAGCCATCCACTAAAAAGCCACCATGCAACCTGAATGGAATATCTTCCCAAGTCCTACCATTCCCCAGATGCCTGTGAGAGCTGCAGAAGGAAGGAGTCCTGGAGCCACTGGTGCCATGTGAAGCCTCAGAAAAGAAAATTAGACTGTGGGGGGAGGGTGGAAACTCATTGTAAAGTTTTCTTTCTTGCCCCATTTGTATTGTAACAAGCCAGTTGAATGTATTAATGGAGAGATGGCATTTGGGAATAATTGGCACAGCAAGTACTGAACACTTTGGACTTCTATCTGGTGGGAGGGAAAATTTATCCAGAAGTAGCTGCACATACACACACAAACACCATTCATAATCACACTTGAGTCTCTTCCACCTACCTTCAGTAAAGCTCCCCAGGGTGATTTTTGATCTATTGCACCGAAGCTTTGTAGCTTCCAACAAATTCCAAGGGGGAGGGAACTAGGCCCCCTCAGGTGATTTGCAATTCTTATGCCCTGACTAAGGAAGCAACAGAAGAGATCCCAAATCTCAGCCCTGAATATCTTGCACTGGTGAGCCCAGATTGGGATTCCTAGAGCTCACTATGTGCAATTTAAGAAAAATTCAATAGCCTGGCATACTGGCTAACTTTAATTGGATATTACAAACCTGGATGCACTGAACTAAGAGCTAAGGCAGGAAAACAACCCTTGAAAATGGGCAGCCAGTGGTCATGTACTAAGGAAAACCATGGCTGTGAAGAATTTTGAGAGGAATGTGCAAACCTGA
>NW_015433139.1:0-1099 GCF_001527695.2 Protobothrops mucrosquamatus | reverse complement strand
CTTTCTTTAACTTAACAAGCTTGAAAAAGAAATTGGCTGGTTTTGTATTTAATGTTCCCATCCTTTACTGGAACAAAATCAAGTTGTTTTTCATTTGTTTTACACCCTACCATTCTCATTGGTAGAGTTGCAGAGAAATATTTTTCCTCCCAAATAAAAGAAATAACTTCAAGATTAAACCCCATTCCCTTAAAAAAAAAGCCTTTTTGATCTTAAACAATATATCATTTTAATATGAAAAAGTGGGGGGAAAGAGATACCCTATCACTGTACATTATTTGTTCAGCCCACAATGAACTGAATGGGAATTTTTGGATGGGAATAAAAGTTACATCTAATGAATCTTTGTGATTAATACTGATTGTCACCTAGAATCACAGGTAGTCCTTGAGATTTTTAAATAGGGACAATTTTAATGATTTTAAACAAGACACAGCTACAAATATTTGGTTTTTAATTGGCTTTTATAGGGAAATGTTTTGTATTGTTTTTAATATGCTGTGAGCCGCCCTGAGTCCCATGGGGGAGAAGGGCGGCATATAAGTTAAAGTTAAATAAATAAAAATAAATAAATAAAACAGGTCACTTAATGACTATTTGAAGTTATGACAGACACACCCCCCCAAACAGCATATATTCTTGTTTCAAAATTATGACAGCTACAGCGTCCCCACAATCATTTGTTTTTATGACTGACCACAGGAATACTGCAGTGCCCCCCATCTCTCTGCCCCCAATCCACCCTAACAGCACTTTGCAGTGCCTAGGCCTGCTTCCCATGTCTCCTGGAAGCTGCTGCCATTTGCAACACTCCAACAACTCCTTGTGGAAATGGTGACTGCTTTTGGAGCTTTCTGGGGGACGTGCTTCTGGCTCTTATTTATTTATTATTTATTTTATTTATTATTTTAATTTGTATACCGCCCTTCTCCCATAGGACTCAGGGCGGTTCACAGCATATTAAAAACAAATAATGTACACAAAATACAAAAAATACAAAATACAAAAATACAAAAATACAAAAAAATAAACCCCGATAAAAGCCGAATTAAAACCAAATATTACCAGCTGTGTTTCCGATTAAAATACTTTTAAAATT
>NW_015433138.1:0-1099 GCF_001527695.2 Protobothrops mucrosquamatus | reverse complement strand
TATCATATAGTTTTTGAGTAGATATATTGTTTTTACTTATTGTTTTATTAGAGTTAAAGTATGTAAATATTGATTGTATTATGTTTGTTTAGTTAAATTGTAATTTAGATATGGAATGGGATGTGCTTTAATCCTGTATTTGGTTCCGGGAAGTCCAGGGGGGGAAGGGGATTAGGGGAATTATAAAAATTGATGTATTTATATGTTATAGGTAAACAATAATTGTATTGAAAAGAGGAGATGCTCGGCTGGTACCCCAAACTGCACTCGATAGGTGGTTAAGAAGGGAGATGGGATTTAGGTAGGTGGAAAGGAGGAAGGAGGAGAGGTTGTGGGTTTAGAGGGAGGAAGGATAGGAAAGTGAATGAGGGTGGAGGCAAGGCGGGGACTGCCGAGCGTTTCCGAAAATGTATTGACTCGGATTATCTTTTTTCTGCTTGTGTATGTAAATGCATCATATTGTTATTTGCTGTTTAATTATAAAAATCAATAAAAATTTTATTAAAAAAAAAATAGTTTGCAGACCATTTTTAAAGGTCCACCCAGTTGAGCACTGATGGTGAGAAACCTGTGTCTGGCTTATATATTAATGGCTCCTGGATTTATTCATAAGAAATCATCATTTTACTGCAAAACCCAAGAACCGTGGCATCCTATCAGAATAAAAGGAATCTGAGCTTCTAGCTTCAATCTTGAGAGGGTCAAACTATACTGTGCTGGTCTGCTTTTGAATGGCAATGAAATAGTATCTGCTTTTCTAGATAAAGGTTCCTGGCACATGGAAAAGTTTAAATGTTAAAAGAAGAGCATGTTGTTTCTTCACTTAGTCCTTATGTCTGTGGACCGAAGTACAGTAATAGTCTTGTCCACCAAATGTATTTGCTTCAACAAAGTTGGAAGTGACTTTGGGAATAGAAGCCTAAGTTTTGCCTAAAATATACACCATTTGAGCATTCTGTGTTTGGGAATACAGTGAAAGCTTGCAGTCACCCATGGCTCCCTGGTGGATGATTATGTATTGATGGAGACATCCATATAAACACTTTGTGCTATCTAGTAAGGTAAGCTTTGATTAGGAGTTAGTAATAAAACAAAGAAT
>NW_015433137.1:0-1099 GCF_001527695.2 Protobothrops mucrosquamatus | reverse complement strand
TGCTAGTCCTTCTCACTTGTGGTTATTTTCATTGCTGGTGCTTTTTATTGAATTTTCCTTCTGACTTCATCAGAGGTGCAAGGGAGCTCCTGCACTATTACTTTTCAGTCATAAGATAGGACTTGAATGACATAAGTCATTCCAATAGTATAGGTAAATCGATCAATGATAATCACAATTTTCTAACAGGGTAGGAACAGGTCACTTTTGGGTAGGCTCATTATTATTATTTTTTGAAAAATTGGAAAACAATAGAAAAAAATGGAAGGAGTAAAATAATTCCAGTGGAGTTTTTTTTTCTTTTGGAATAATGAAATAAAATATAGTGCTCATACGTTACAATCCTTTATTCCTCAGAAATGTTCCATTAGTTTTTAATCAGAACTATCTTTTTCTGTATGACAATTTCTGAGCAGCATCAGATTGTCAACCACCATCAACTTTATGCCATGCCTAAATTTATTTAAACACTAGAATTCCACATCGGTTACCAAGAATTGTAGCTGGGTCATTTGGATTTAGCTTCTTGAATCCTTGGAAATGGAAAAGGAGATACAAAAAGGGTGATAAAGATGAATAATAGAATAACAGCTGGAAGGGACCTTAGACATTTTCTTCCTGCTCAGGCAGGAAACCCTATACCATTTCAGACAAATGGTTATCCAATCTCTTCTTAAAAACCTCCAGTGCTGGAGCACCCACAACTTCTGGAGGCAAGTTGTTCAACTGATTAATTGTTCTAACCGTCAGGAAATTTTTCCTTAGTTCTAGGTTGGTTCTTTCCTTGATTAGTTTCCATCCATTGCTTCTTGTCCTGCCCTTCAGGTTATTTGGAGAATAGGTTGACCCCCTCTTTTTGTGGCAGATATTTGAATGCTGCAATGATAACTGAAGACAAGAATAGCAAGCAATATTCCCAGTTTTATTAGGGCTCAAACCTCCTTTGTCATCTACTTCCTGCCTCTTGTGTGATGCAGTGGTTAAGATATTGAAGACCCAAGTCCATTTTTATCCATGTTAGCTCATGGGATGATTTTGCACCAGTCACTCAGTCCAGCCTACCTCTCAGGATTATTATGGCGGGGGGGGGGGGGGGGGG
>NW_015433136.1:0-1099 GCF_001527695.2 Protobothrops mucrosquamatus | reverse complement strand
CAACTCATTGTTTCTCTTCCTTACCTAGTTTAGTCATTCACGTTCTCTGTGGAGCATTGCTCTTGAGCATGTTCCATACTGTTTACTGCTCGTGAATGGTATTACATACTGACAGCAAGACAGATATTATAATCATTGCAAGAGCTTTTCTTGGTTTGATTATTCTTAACAAGATGCCACCTAGAGTATTGCAACGGATTTATCCATGATTCATCAGATAACAAAGTAGCAAGTATGATCTTTCTGCAGGATAATCTCATTTTAATCTCTGCTTTCACATCTATCTCTATAAGGAGTTCACAGCATTAGAGTTAAAACTCATTTGTGATGGGGAGAGTTTTAAATAACTCTTCGTAACAAGCTGGTTTTCAAGTTCTGCTTTGAATTTTTTCCTCCTCAGTATTTCCATTTAGGACTGCGGATGAATAAAAGGCAGAGAGGTATAAAATAAGTCTTTGGATTTAAAGGTAGAAAGGTGTACATTGAGGACCAATCTGCTATAGTTTAAGCCAAACATAGCTCATCCAAGGATTATGCTGAAGTTCAGAAGATTCAACTGCTTTAAGAAATGATGCTATATGAGTATCCCTCACTTTGAAGCACTTTTTTTGCCTTCAAAGCCCAAGCACTGCACAGTTCTAGGACAAAAATGCTGAATTTAATATTTAATATATTGATATAATGTACTGAAAGCATTTATGATTTCACTCAAAGATGATTCATAGGTCCTGAAAGAGATAAGATAGCTTGACAGCTTCACAGTTCCCACATCACAGCAACCAATCAGGGTTTGTTTGTTTGTTTGGGCATAGGATTAGATGAATCCACATCACCCTACTGATTCCACTTTGAAAAACAAGATGGATTAATCTGGACTGCTTGGATTCTTTGCAGTCCCTTGCAAATGTTTCTGTATTCACAGGATCGCTAGCAAAAGGAGCTGGGATGAAATTGGCAAGAGTTCTGTTATTTTCTCTTCTGCAGGGGATCAGCCACCTGTGAAGTGCTTGGCCACTGCTTGGACTTGCTTTGTTTTATTTTCTCTTACAACAGTTCCCTAAATTAAGTGAAAAGGCAATTGCCAACAATTTATCTTCTT
>NW_015433135.1:0-1099 GCF_001527695.2 Protobothrops mucrosquamatus | reverse complement strand
GGTTAATTGTTCTAACTGTCAGGAAGTTTCTCCTTAGTTCTAGGTTGCTTCTCTCCTTGATTAGTTTCCATCCGTTGCTTCTTGTCCTGCCTTCAGGCACCTTGGAAAATAGCTTGACTCCCTCTTCTTTGTGGCAGCCCCTGAGATATTGGAACACTGCTATCATGTCCCCCCTCGTCCTTCTCTTCATTAAACTAGAGAAGTTTAGTTGAGTGCTCACAAATCCCTTGCTTTCAAGCTTGGCAAAAGCCTAAGAATATTGTATAGTGAATATGACTGTGTCTGTCTGTCTGTCTGTCTGTCTATCTATCTATCTATCTAATCTATTAAATTTTTGTACTGCTCATCTCACTGTTTGGAGTGATTCTAGGTGGCTAATCCTTCTCCCCTGCTCCCATCAATTAGAATAAACTGTTGAATAAAGAAATAGTATGAAAAGATTGTAGCAAAAAGCAGTGTTGAGTAATGGTGGAACCCGAGGTAAGGAGGCCTGGGTTCCACATTTTCCTGGGTCATACAACTCTGCAACCAGGCTTTTTTGATTTCAGATGGAGGGACAAGAGGGAATGGAAACTGATTGCCTTTTAAAAAAACAGGTCTCTGCGTCCCTTTTTAGGAAGTACTATGGCAAGCAACAGGGACGATAAGAAGAAAAACTGGAACCTTAGTCCACAGAGCATTTATTTATTTATGAAAAATGTCCCAACTTCACCCTTTGAGATAGCTGAAATTACTTCTTCTTGTAAGAGGGTCTTAATCATCCCTGAAATCCAATTAGTTTCATAAATTAATACATGAGGGATAAAAGTAAAAGCGCTAAATACTACTGTACATCAAAGCTGCCCAAAGCTGATTTTGTTCCATAAAATAGGAGTAGGATGTGCTCCACATATAGAGATATTTTTTGCACCTCAGGAAGTGGGAATCAGCCATAGACTGTCCAGCATGAAGACCCAGTCTTGGGGGAGAAATACCATCTTTAGCTCACTCCCACAAATTAGTTCTTAATTGTATTTATTGTGAATCTTCTTTCAGTAATATGTTTTAATAACTCTTCCAGAGTAAACCAAGAACCCACTAGGAAGAACTGTTAGCAAGT
>NW_015433134.1:0-1099 GCF_001527695.2 Protobothrops mucrosquamatus | reverse complement strand
ATATATATATAAGGATTCTACTTTTAGAAATATTTCTCTTGATAAGGCTGCACAAAGAAGAAATGGCCAGATATGGATACTTCTAACCAGTGCTTGTTTTCTAAAAAAAAAAAAAAAAAAAAAAAAGGTGCCGGAACTCACACACATCGTACAACCCGCCTTGCCTACCCCTACAAGGTTCCATCCAAAAAAGGTGCCGGAACTCCGTTCTGGGCATTCTATGAGAAAAAAAACCCTGCTTCTAACAGAACATAGATATATTGCTTTAATTTTCAATAGATTGAATCCAGTGTAAGTTTAATTTAATTTCCAACTAGATCTATGGGAGAAGATTTAAGTCATGACTAAGTTTCTTTCTAGCTGACTCAAACAACACTAGTTTGGTGTATTGGTTAAGGTACTGGGCTAGAAAACAGGAGACTGAATTCTAATGCCCCTTAACATGCTCTTGTACCAGTCATTCTCTCTTATCTCTAGGAAGTAGACAATGGCAAAGCACTTCTGAAATTTTGCCAAGAAAACTGAAGGGACTAGTCCAAGCAGTTACCAGGAGTCAACAATGATTTGAAGGCGGACACACACACAAAAAAAAACCCAAAGGAAAAAAAAGAAAGAAAATTACATGCATTATGACCCTAAATTATCTACTCCAAAGGTAGCATTTCAGACTAAGAATCCCATAATTTAGAATTCAATTCTGAGGTACATTCTTTTGCTTCTTTCTGCAAGAAAAAACAAATACATGCAGCATTTCTCATAAATTATAGATGAGGACTGAAATGATTCCATATGAGAATTCCTTATCTATGGAAAGCTACCACATCAGGAAGAAAGAGAGAACCCTTTTCTGTAAATGGTTTTTCACAAGTTGTAGGAGGTTTTTTTAGAGTATTTTGTTTGTTTGTTTGTTTGTTTGGTATTACACATGGAGAATATCAGTGTTCCATTCCCTCCCAGCATTTTAAGTATTCTGAAGAAGATTGCACAATGTGATTTCTGTTTGATCACTAGAACCTAACCCTAAGATTTTATTTCTGACAGATACCTGAGGTTCTTGAGTGCTTGTAAGGGGAGAACTTCACTCTACAAAGCATATTTT
>NW_015433133.1:0-1099 GCF_001527695.2 Protobothrops mucrosquamatus | reverse complement strand
CTGTTTAAATAATCGCACTTCTGCTTCTCCGATGCAAGCAATGAAGACCTAATCTGCAAAATCAAGTTGAGTTTTTGTCAGACCCAACTTCTGCAAAGGTTTCTCATTCGCAGAGCTGTGAAAATTAAATTGGAGAAGGGGGAGGGGGACAAGCACATTGAAAATATTGTTTGGCAAGCAGGCCTTTACAAAAAAAAAAGAGTTCCGATTTCTGTTAAAAACAAAGAAACAGTTGGCAAGCCAGAGGAAAGTCTTTCCGTGGAACATCTCAACCTGGTTTGGAGGTACCTGGTATGGCAAGATTTCTCGGGAAAGCTGGTTTCGGTTGCCTTTCGGACAGAGATCCTAATAATCCAGGTTGCACCCAGCAGTCTCTTCCAGAAACCCTTAGATTCAAACCAGATTCTATAAAAGACGGGTGGCAGGGAAGGTGAAGGAGACCGTGGAGATCATCTCTCTTCAGCCTGATGTAAACTGGTGTGTTTGGAGCTCTCCAAGGTCCTGAGCTAAGAAATTCTCCATGGTACCAAAGTTTTTATTGGTCAAAGCTGGAGGGAAGTCCCAAACAGCTGCATCTTACCTGGTAGCTCATAGTACTTCTAATGTCTTTTCCCCTGCCTCTAATGTTGGTACTAGATTTTATTTTCCTGGGCTCCAAGATCACCGCAGATGGGGACTGCAGCCAAGAAATTAAAAGACGCTTGCTCCTGGGGAGGAAAGCTATGGCAAATCTAGACAGCATACTAAAAAGCAGAGACATCACCCTGCCAACAAAAGTGTGCATAGTCAAGGCCATGGTTTTCCCAGTTGCAATATATGGCTGTGAAAGTTGGACCATAAGAAAGGCTGAGCGCCAAAGAATGGAGGCCTTTGAACTCTGGTGCTGGAGAAGACTCCTGTGAGTCCCCTGGACTGCAAGGCGATCCAACCGGTCAGTCCTAGAGGAGATCAACCCCGACTGCTCTTTAGAAGGCCAGATCCTGAAGTTGAAACTCAAGTACTTTGGCCACCTAATGAGAAGGAAGGACTCACTGGAGAAGAGCCTGATGCTGGGAAAGATGGAGGGCAAGAGAAGAAGGGGACGACAGAGAAGGAGGTG
>NW_015433132.1:0-1099 GCF_001527695.2 Protobothrops mucrosquamatus | reverse complement strand
TTGCAATTATACAATGGGATTCTTTTTGCAGAATAGAAGCCAGTCCTAATGGACTGTTTTTTCTTCTCCAGACAAGAGAGTATAAAATTTCCTGCTATATGAAAAGGGTATGGTTTTTTTTTGCTCCCTCCCTCCCTGATGGGAGGCAGAAAAGCCAGAAAAGGAGCCGTTGTGTTTGATAATAGCCATTGACAATTGGTTACCCCAAAGCCAATTGTCACACATCCAGTCAGAGGCAACAGATGTCCCTGAAATATGGCATTTGTATGCCAAGCACCTCAGTGCAAAAGTGATTTGTCAGAAAAGTTGACAGGAGTACAAAGCAGCCTGGATGGCAGCTTGATCATAGCTCCTTTAGATCTAACACAGAGTTTGGCTGTGGCTATCACAAGCTGGCTGGGGAATTCTGAGAGTTGAAATCCACACAGCTTACAGTTGCCAAGGAAGAAAAACATTTGAGCCCAAAGAATCCTGAAACAGAGATGGAGAACAGAAACAGTGGCCCTGCAACAGCATAATTCAGAGTTTGTTTTATTTACTCTAATTCAACAACCCCCAACTTTTCCAGCTTTGCGGACTGGTGTGTGTATGGGGGGGGAGAGGTGATGGTTCCGCCCGAGTGGTGGGTGAGCATGCACGCAGCTCCATGTAATGGTGGGCACGTGCGCCCGCTGTTTGCACAAATGAAGCTGCATGCTCATGCCGCTGCTCATAGAAGTAGCGTTGTATGTGCATGTGCTTGCCGCTTCCAAGGCCCAGTTCCAAATGGGCCATAACCTGGGGGTTGGGGACCCCTGCTCTAATTCATAGGGTTTTTTTTCCCTAGTGCTGTGGCTGATATGCACAGAAATTGATCTTCTCTCGTTCCTAATTCTGTTTGAAAAAAGATAATAATAATAATAATAATAATAATAATAATAATAATAATAATAATAATAATAATAATAATAATAATAATAATAATAATAATAATAATAATAATAATAATAATAATAGTAAAGTTGGAAGAGACCTTGAAGGTCATCTAGTCCAACCCCCTGCTCAGGCAGGAAACCCTATACCATTTCGGACAAATGGCTGTCCAGTCTCTTCTTAAAAA
>NW_015433131.1:0-1099 GCF_001527695.2 Protobothrops mucrosquamatus | reverse complement strand
CAAATGCTTTCTGAAATGTGAACTTGTTAATGGTTTGCTTAAATCTAATGAATAGGAGGTTATGAAGGACCACTGTACTAGAAATTTCATGGAGAATTGTCACTGTGGAAAAGACTATATTTTTCCATTCATAGAGACTGTTGCACAAGAGATAAGGATCAAAATATGCTTGACATTTGATATTCATAATCAAATTTACACTAAGGAAAGGAGTGACGGCACTATGAGATGGGCGTACTGAATCTTTATCCTGATCTTATTTCTCTTACTTAAATCACACCCCAGAGTTGAGGTTATTGAATGAAAGGAACCATACAAGATAGAAAGGAAGCAGGGTAAAGTGAATATGAGGAGACACATTTAAGATAAAGCAAACCTTATCTGAACTCAGATCTCAAACTTTGAATTTGAAACAAATTGGCACCCAATAAAGACGTTTATTTAACAAAGAGTCTGATATTTTTTTTTGTTTTTCAAGTATAAACTTTTTATTGTTTTCATCATAAAAAAAAACATCACTAATATTTCACAATGCTATAAAAAGAGCCCCACCCCCCACCCGCCCACCCCCCGGACTTCCCAAACCTAATCCCAGGATACTATTCAGATATAAGTAAACTAATATTAATATCCCTAACTCCACAAAGTATATTATTCTGCATGAGTAGGTGAAATATATAGAAAAAAGAACAAGTTAACTAAAAACCTAAATTATATTCCACCATTCTATGCTTCTTTTGAATATAAACAATCCATTTCTCCATATTAATAAAAATTGTTCATTTGAATGATTCTTCAAATAAGCCGAGATCTTTGCCATTTCAGCAAGGTACGAAACCTTCAATCTCCAGTCCTCCATTGTAGGTAAAATTTTACTCTTCCAATTTTGAGCTAAGAGTTTGATATTTTTATTCTGCTTCATGTTGGTCAAAGACGGTAATAAAGGTTTATCTACCTATCCACTCTGCTTCATTCACTGATATCATCATTACACCTCCTGCTACTTTAAAGGCCTGAAAAAAAATGTAGGAAAATCAAACATGGCCTAGATTCTGGAATGTTTCTCAACTCCTTTAGCAGTGATGACATACAGTAGGTT
>NW_015433130.1:0-1099 GCF_001527695.2 Protobothrops mucrosquamatus | reverse complement strand
AATGCCTGAAAACCTGGTGGGCAGATGTCCACCAGTGGTACTCCGCCCTCTGCGCCCAACCAGGTCTCAGTAATACCTGCCAGGTCCGCGCCCCCCTCTAAAATAAGATCTTGTATGAGGGGGGCCTTATTTACTACGGACCTGGCATTACATAACATCAGCCGATGGTCCCGGGCCGGGGGGTCTGCGTCCCCTGGGATGCCAACATTTTGTGTGATTTGCTAATTATCTGAGATTTCAACCAATAAACAGTCAGTCTTAGAGACTAACACTCTCACATCGCCCATTCAGTTTTCAGCTTCCCCATCTGCTACGTGTCTGTATTTGTAGCATACACACACAAACTATCTAGAATATCCTCACAGATCAATATGTGATCTGTACACACAGATTGGGAACCATTACTTAAGCAAATCAATAATAGTAAATGTAAAGTGCTGACATATACCTCCACCACATTCAGCACTACAGTCACTCCAGGAGCCGTAGCCCCAGCTGTAGCTTGATGTTTGCCTTTGGAATGGCAAATAGTATTCATAATGTACTCCTTGGTTTGGTTCCTGGCTGATAAGCTGAAAAAGAAAGAAGATAAGCAGGGGTCAGGAAATGCACTGTTTTTGCTACTCTTGCAGCAAGCTATTATCTACTGGTCCAGTTCATGTGGTGGCAAAGTCTGGACTCATAATGCTTTTGCACATAAATATTTAGATGACAAGAATATCTCTTTTTCAAACAAACAAACAAAAAATCTGGTCTACCTGTAG
This sequence comes from Protobothrops mucrosquamatus, assembly GCF_001527695.2. Taxonomy (NCBI): domain Eukaryota; kingdom Metazoa; phylum Chordata; class Lepidosauria; order Squamata; family Viperidae; genus Protobothrops; species Protobothrops mucrosquamatus. Next base: position 335 of record NW_015433130.1, on the reverse strand, counting down.
GAAAATAAGGTGAGCTTAGTTTCTTTTCCCTGATGTGTTAATTACTTAATTAATTAAAAACACAATTACTCATCTGTTTGTTACAGTCCAAGTTCCAACCTCCCTCTGTGAGGGAGATGGGTAGTTTTGAAATTTCGTAAATAAATAAACAAACTTTGTCTGCCATTTGTGAAAACTATGTCTATCACTCAGAGCCAATTTGGTTAAGGCATAAGGTTAGGAACCAGGAGATCGTGAGTTCTAGTCTTTTAAGCCAGTTGTGTAACCTTAGGCCAATCACTCCGTCTCATCCCTAGGAAGCAGTCAATGGCAAACCACTTCTCAAAAACCTTACC
>NW_015433129.1:0-1099 GCF_001527695.2 Protobothrops mucrosquamatus | reverse complement strand
AATACATAAAGTTGAGCATTATAATTTATTGTAGCTTCATACATCCATACGATTATCAAATGTACATGGTAACTCAAATTCTCAAATGTTCTCACTGTTTCTGCTTGTATTGTTTATCGATCTCCTCTAACATCCTCCCATTTTCCCTCTCCCTGAGCACATCAACGAACGTCCAAACAATTCCAACTCCTTGGCCACTGTCCACCTGCTTCGTGATCTGGATCGTCGCCAGGATTGCCAGGAACTGGCCGGAACCTTCTGAACAGGCAATTGCTGCTCTATAATGAAATTCCGTGTCAATCCTTTAAACTCCCCTGACCGATCCTCAAACTTCTCCCGCCTCGGACCAACGCGAGGTCTCCCTAAATTGGATCGGGTCTTGCTGCACATTCTCAATGTTCAAAAACACTACAAAACAAAAAAAAATACAACGAATCAAAACACAATAAAGGCCTCTACAACCTTGAAGACCCCGTCTACTGAATCCAACTCAAGGAGTCGCATATCAATCCGAAGGATACCCCTTGGGTCCGTCCTTGACGCATAGTCAATCAACTTCCAACTCCCTCAATCAAGCTACCTGCTTCGGACATACACACACACCCCACATCTGAAAGAAGAATCGAAACAACGTTGGTCACAACCATTGGTTTTGCGCTTCGTCAACTCCCATAACCACCCCCTATATCTCAATCCACCTGATCGCCTCCCTGTCACCTCCCAACTCTAATTCCGGATCCAGCAAGAGGCTTTCGGCCAACACACTCTGCATCAGGCTACCCCAGGCTTCTGCAACATGGTCTTGATCTTAAACATCCACTTCCCCATTGATGTGTTGCGTTGGCTCTCCAACTTTCCCGTCCACATCAGCTCATCTGACCAATCAGGCATTACCCACTTCCATCTGTTTTTCCTCTATAACTATGATGATTGATCCCTAGTTAAGGTCCTTTCATTCACCACGATTTATCCCTTTATCCCGTCCACCTCTCACGACGCATGTACTGCGTCCGATACTCCAGAATCGGCGCCCCCGGCCGAGCTTCCGCAGACGCCCCGTTCTTGAACTTTGGGCCCACATTCTCTCGCTTCCTCCAAT
>NW_015433128.1:0-1099 GCF_001527695.2 Protobothrops mucrosquamatus | reverse complement strand
GGTCCAACTTTCACAGCCATACATTGCAACTGGGAAAACCATGGCCTTGACTATACGCACTTTTGTTGGCAGGGTGATGTCTCTGCTTTTTAGTATGCTGTCTAGATTTGCCATAGCTTTCCTCCCCAGGAGCAAGCGTCTTTTAATTTCTTGGCTGCAGTCCCCATCTGCGGTGATCTTGGAGCCCAGGAAAATAAAAGCTGTCACTACCTGCAGCTATCGTGTTTGTAAGTTGAGGACTATCTGCAGTGCAGTGGAATAAGGCAATTTTGAGACTTTCCCACTGCATTTTCTTGCACCCAGCACTGGAAATTCCTGTTCTGATGCTAGCTCAGGCTGCATTAACAGAGGGATAGAATCAAGATCAGGCGAAGTATTAATACCACTTTACAAGGCCTTGGTAAGGCCACACTTGGAATACTGCATCCAGTTTTGGTCACCACGATGTAAAAAAGATGTTGAGACTCTAGAAAGAGTACAGAGAAGAGCAACAAAGATGATTAGGGGACTGGAGGCTAAAATATACAAGGAACAGTTGCTGGAATTGGGTATGTCTAGTTTAATGAAGAGAAGGACGAGGGGGGACATGATAGCAGTCTTCCAATATCTCAGGGGCTGCCCCAAAGAAGAGGGAGTCAAGCTATTCTCCAAGGCGCCTGAAGGCAGGACCAGAAGCAACGGGTAGAAACTGATCAAGGAGAGAAGCAACCTACAACTAAGGAGAAACTTCCTGACAGTGAGAACAATTAACCAGTGGAACAACCTGCCTCCAGAAGTTATGAATGCCCCAACACTAGAAGTTTTTAAGAAGAGACTGGACAGCCATTTGTCCAAAATGGTGTAGGGTTTCCTGCCTGAGCAGGGGGTTGGACTAGATGACCTCGAAGGTCCCTTCCAACTTTATTATTATTATTATTATTATTATTATTATTATTATTATTATTATTATTATTATTAAGCCTAGCTGAAATGATCAATGCAAGCTCGCCATGTGGACGCTGAGCATCAGGTGGTGGAGCATGGAGCATGGAGTTCTACATGTTTTGCTTTCTTTCCTTAGTTTCCCCCCCCCTTTTTTTTTTTTTTTTTTTTTTTTTTT
>NW_015433127.1:0-1099 GCF_001527695.2 Protobothrops mucrosquamatus | reverse complement strand
TTATATACCGCCCTTCTCCCTTGCGGGACTCAGGGCGGTGAACAGGCACATTAATAAAACAGCAATACCATAATATTTAAAAATATTTAAAACTAATTAAATTATTTGTCCTGTCCTAAAACCCACTATAATAATATAAAATTATACCCAATTTAAAATTGTAGAGTTTCAGATTTATGCCAGACCGGCCTCTTTTTTTCGGGTGTGTTTTTATTTAAAGGAAGAATCAGATCTTGAGATATATTTATTCTAACACTGAATCAAGCGTGAAGTTATCACATTCTAACCCAGTGGTTCTCAACCTTTTTAATGCCGCGACCCCAACCGGTCGTAAGTCGAGGACTACCCAACCGGTCCTAAGTCGAGGACTTTCCCTGCCCAGGAGCACCGCGCATGCGTGGTTCCGCCCCCTGCGCCGGCCGAGGCGTAGCTGGCAAGCGGCAGAGACGGAGCAGGCCGACCACCAGCTGGCCCAGCCTAAGGGAGGCAAGGCACCCGCCGGAAAAGGGGGAAAAAATGGCGGACAAAAAAAATGGCGGACAGCCTTGCTTGGCGACCCCCGTAAAATGGTCGATCGACCCCAAATGGGGTCCCGACCCACAGGTTGAGAACCGCTGTTCTAACCGTATTATAACCTGTCCATTTGGAGGCCCAGCAAGAATCAAAAGCTGTGTTCCTATTTTATTTGTTTGTTTGATTGACTGATTGATTTCTAGAGCTGTCCATCTCAACGAATGACCCTGGGCAGCTTACAGTTCAAAACGTGCGTTACTATTCAAAAGTTTTAAAAAATATTTAAAGCAATAAAAGCATTAAAAGCAGCAGGGGACATTAAAACATCTAATTCGAAGGACCCACAAGAACAAGGGAAGTGGCCTGTCACCTTTGTGGCTTTTTTTTGGGGCACCTGATTGAAGTCCTTTGACTCTTCCTTGAAACAAATTAATGCCAATTTGTTGGGCGCAATGCAGCGAAAGGCATCGCTTCCTTCACCTATTAAATTAAATTGTAACCTGGCTGTATGGGACCGGCTCAGCACGCTGCTGTTCCCTGTTCCTGCAAGCCATGAATTATTGTTTAACATTAAGTGTGAAGCCAG
>NW_015433126.1:0-1099 GCF_001527695.2 Protobothrops mucrosquamatus | reverse complement strand
GATGATTTTAAGAAAATTTTAATTGACACACAGCTTCGAATATTTGGCTTTTAATTTGGTTTTATGGGGGTTTTTTGTTCTTTGATGTATTTTGTTTGTCTGTTTTAATATGCTGTGCACCGCCCTGAGTCCTACGGGAGAAGGGCGGTATATAAATTAAATTATTAAATTAAATTAAATTAAATTAAATTAAATTAAACATGTTTTAACCTTGAAACAAAGAATCAGCCACTTCCTAGAACAGAAATTTTATTTCTTTTGCACTTTGCAAACTGAAATGTATTCAGAAGTGAACAAAAAGTGAAATTACGCTTGAGCCATTTCCCAAAATTTACAAATTTAGTATTAGACTGTCCTTTTCAGTTCCTAGTATTAAGAATTGTTTCTATGACTGGAGTGGCATATAAACTATATTAAATAAATAAACATCTGCCTATAGCTTTATTTACACACACACACACACACACACACACACACACACATAAAGCCGAACCTCATTAGTACTGAATAGCGGCAGGAGTGGGGGGCTGGAACAATAGAAAGAGCTGACATCGTCTCTGCCTTGCACTTTGTGTTGTGATTTATATACTGGAGTAGAACACAATATATTGGATTGCTTTGTTCATAGCATTAAAGAGGCAATCAGACATCTTCACCAGTTTTTTTTTTTCTTACTAGAAGCTGGATGTTAATATCTTCCTTCTCCCAACATTATTGCATTGTTCTCTTTATTATTTTTTGAAAATGTTGTATAAATACTAGGATATACCTTCTCATCACTTTCTTTTTCCAAGATGAAGTAATGGAAGCATCTTCCAGTAATTAGATATTTTAAAAAAAAATATCCAGGCAGAATTGGAAAAAAAGAACTTCTTCCCATAGAGGGCCTGATTCTGAATCAAACACCCCCACACTTCTGAGTCTGTTGGATGTTCCCATATTATCCATTAGCAGTACCTATCCCATATATCCGCATTAGCCATTTTAAAAGTTTATGAAAAAAGGCAATGTCACAGGAAAATCAAAATTCATGTATCCTAAAATTAAATGAATGAATTTTAACATATTGTTGGTATTTTATTTTGCATGGAATTACCAT
>NW_015433125.1:0-1099 GCF_001527695.2 Protobothrops mucrosquamatus | reverse complement strand
ATGTCAACTAAATTCCAACAATGGTTGGGGCAGTTGGGGATAAGACACAGACGTACAAATCCTTACTCAGCAGCAGAGAACGGTGTAGCTGAAAGAAGGAATGGTGTTTTGCAAACAATGAAAGATTCATTGTTAGAGGATTCTGGTATGAGCAGGTCATATTGGGGAGAAGCCATATTGACTGCCAATTATATAGTTACAGGCTGTGGAGTTCCTCCATTAATCATACTCCATATGCCATTCTATATGGGAGAAAGCCATCACTGGCACATTTGAGAATTTTTGGAAGTACTGCATGGGTACATATTCCGAAAGCAATCAGAATAAAGGGACAGCAAAAGGCAAGAAAGCTCAGGTTTGTGGGCTATGAGCCAGGGTCAAAAGGATATCGCTTTAGTGATGGAAGTAAAAGAGTTGTGATTTCAAGGTCTGCTAATTTTGCAGAACAAAATTGGGACAGAATTAATGCAAATTCTGGGTATGTCTCACTTAATGATGGTGATCCGTTTAGTGACAATAACTCATCTAATGATGGAAAAATGATTGTTGAAGATGTCAATGTTCAGGGAGGAGAGGCTGAACAAGACATGAAGCCAGAAAGATTTGAGACACAGGAGCAGTTAATATCACATAGGTCAGAGCGATGTAACAAAGGAATTCCGCCTGACAGGTATTCTGCCAGCAAGGTAAAGGTTTGCAATGTATGGTATGAGCCAAAAAGTTATAAAGAGGTGTTGGCATTACCAAAAGCTGAACAAGAAAGATGGAAGGAGGCCATGGATAAAGAGATGAAATCCATGGGACACCATGAAGTATTTAAATCAGTGACTTTGCCACAGGGAACCAAAGCTGTGGGTTGTAAGTGGGTATATAAGAAAAAGGTATTGCCAAATAATGATATACAGTATAAGGCCAGGTTAGTGGCACAAGGTTTTTCACAATTAAAGAATGTGCACTACGATGAAGTATTTGCGCCAACTGTGAAAAGTGAGAGTATAAGATTAGCACTGGCATTGGCAGCGGCATATAAGCATAAAATCTGGCACTTTGATATCACAACTGCATTCCTCAATGCTGAGTTAGAGGAAGAAATTTATAT
>NW_015433124.1:0-1099 GCF_001527695.2 Protobothrops mucrosquamatus | reverse complement strand
CCCTCCCCCTGGGGGTCGCCAGCCGACACTGCTTGGCCGACGGCACCCTGAGGAGACCCACTCTGTGGGAGCGTACCGGTCTATGGGAGGGAATCTGTGGCAGAAGGCGGTCTCGGAGATAGCCAGGTCCTATGCCATGGAGCGCTTTAAAGGTGGTAACTAACACCTTAAAGCGCACCCGGAAGGCCACTGGCAACCACCTTAAAGCGCACCCGGAAGGCCACTGGTAATGTAAGCCACAGACAGAATATTTAGTTGCTGACTTGACAAAATTTGTTGAATAATTCAACAGTGCCACAGAATAGCTTTAGACTGGTCCTTACATTATTTGATCAAATGGAACAAAAGGAACAAAAAAAATTATTTCCCTGTTTTATTTCTGCTAGTCCAGAAATCATAGCAATAGGGCAGTGGTGTCAAACTGCCGGCCCGTGGGCCAGATGTGTCACGAGGAAACTGTGCCCACCCCATTGCTGGCAATGGGAGAAAAGTTCCGATACATTGCGCAACGTTATGTCTGCAATAGAGGATTTCTCTCTCTCTCTCTCTCTCTCTCTCTCTCTCTCTCTCTCTCTCTCTCTCTCTCTCTCTCTCTCTCTCTGTGTGTGTGTGTGTGTGTGTGTGTGTATGTGTTAGAAGACCTATGGATATATTGTATGATGTGATCACTTAGACCAAAATTTCCATTTGTCTACTTCCTTTCAAAATGGAAGCAATGAAAGACTTAATCTCAAATAATAACAACAGCCTAAAGACTGGAATTAATCTTTCCTTCAATAAATTCCAGCCCTTTCTGAAAGAGAAAAGTAAATTACTTTAGGACTATTTGTCAATTCTTCATCTAGATTTGTACTTCTTGCTACGACTTGAAAAGTGTTGATATTCACCAAACTAGACCTGGAGAGACTTCTAATCTGCTATAAATTGACAAGGGTAATGAGTGGGAAACTGCTTTTCATACCTTTCATGTCCACTTTAAATACTCTGGGATGTTGTTTGGTCTTTTCAACGTCAGATTCTTTCAAAATCTGATGAATGTGACCTTCCAGATTTCATGGCCCAGATTGTCTTTTTCTTTTTAGATGACATTTTAATTGAT
>NW_015433123.1:0-1099 GCF_001527695.2 Protobothrops mucrosquamatus | reverse complement strand
CAACAAATAAGAGCCCATCCGTTCGGATTATAAAGGGCAAAGCTCCCACAACTAGCCAAGTTGTTTTGACCTCTGAGGCAGAAAATTCTCAAGCCTTCCCATCCTATCCATAGCAGTAAAAAGACAACAATACAGGTGAAACTCGAAAAATTAGAATATCGTGCAAAAGTTCATTTATTTCAGTAATGCAACTTAAAAGGTGAACCTAATATATGAGATAGACTCATTATATGCAAAGCAAGATAGTTCAAGCCGTGATGTGTCATAAGTGAGATGATTATGGTTTACAGCTCACGAAAACCCCAAATCCACAATCTCAGAAAATTAGAATATTACATGCAATCAATAAAACAAGGATTGTACATAGAACAATATCGGACCTCGGAAAAGTATAAGCATGCATATGTACTCAGTACTTGGTTTGGGCCCCTTTTGCAGCAATTACTGCCTCAATGCGGCATGGCATGGAAGCTATCAGCCTGTGGCACTGCTGAGGTGTTATGGAAGACCAGGATGCTTCAATAGCGGCCTTCAGCTCTTCTGCATTGTTCAGTCTCACGTCTCTCATCTTTCTCTTGGCAATGCCCCATAGATTCTCTATGGGGTTCAGGTCAGGCGAGTTTGCTGGCCAATCAAGCACAGTAATCCCACAGTCATTGAACCAGGTTTTGGTGCTTTTGGCAGTGTGTGCCTCTCCATTCTTCCTCCAGACTCTGGGTCCTTGGTTCCCAAATGAGATGCAAAAGTTGCTTTCATTAGAAAAGAGGACTTTGGACCACTAAGCAACAGGCCAGTTCTGTTTTTCTTTAGCCCAGGTAAGACGCTTCTGATGTTGTTTGTTGTTCAGGAGCGGCTTGACAAGAGGAATACGACATTTGAAGCCCATGTCCAGGATCCGTCTGTGTGTGGTGGCTCTTGATGCACTGACTCCAGCCTCAGTCCACTCCCTCCAACACTTTTGAATGGCCTTTTCTTGACAATCCTCTCCAGGCTGCGGTCATCCCTGCACCTTTTTCTTCCACACTTTTCCCTTCCACATAACTTTCTATTAATGTGCTTTGATACAGCACTTTGGGAACATCCAACTTCTTTTGCAATT
>NW_015433122.1:0-1099 GCF_001527695.2 Protobothrops mucrosquamatus | reverse complement strand
CCTTCCTTCCTTCCTCCCTCCCTCTTCCCATGACCTTCCTTCCTTTCACTCCTCCCTCTTTCCTTCTGTCTTTCCTTTTGTCTTTCCTTCCTTCCTTCCTTCCTTCCTTCCTTCCTTCCTTCCTTCCCTCCCATGATTTTCCTTCCTTTCACTCCTCCTTCTCCTTCTTTCCTTCCTTCCCTCCCTCCCTCCTTCCCTCCCCCCTCCTTCCCATTATCATCCTTCCTTTCACTCTTCCATCTCCTTCCTTCCTTCTTCCTGTCCGTCTGTCTATCGAATCCTTCCCAAGGACCTGGGACAGGCAGGGGTTCTTGTTTGACGGTGTTAAACGTATCTTCTCAAGATGTCAGCTGTTCCAAGCATGGCTGCCCTTTGCAATTGACTGGTGGTTAATTCGTCAATACCAAGGGTGTTCAAATCGTTCTTCCGTCGTTTTGGGATTGCACCTAAGACTCCTTCGCCACAGACTTTCCACACTGATCTACTAGTTTCTGTTCTGTTATTTCTGATTCTGGATTATTATATAGACCAGGGGTAGTCAACCTTGGCTCTTTTATGACTAGTGGACTTCAGCTCCCAGAATTCCTGAGCCAGCATGGCTCAGCTTGGAAACCTCTCCCTTTCCCCTCAGCCTAGCTGACTCAGGAATTCTGGGAGTTGAAGTCCATGAGTCATAAAAGAGCCGAGGTTGCCTACCCCTGTCCTAAGCCTAGGCCACTTTATGACTCGTGGACTTCCTCCCAGAATTCCTGAGCCAGCATGGCTCAGCTTGGAAACCTTTCTCTTTCCCCTCAGCGTGGCTGGCTCAGGAATTCTGGGAGTTGAAGTCTGCGAGTTGTTAGAAGTAAGTCTTCATCCTGGTTCATCCAAGCCGGGAATAAATAAGCAAACATGGCAAACACTGCTTTGGGAAGAAGGTTACAGTTTATTGCAGAAGACAGATAAGCAGCAGAGGAGAAGAAAAGAGAGTGAGCACATGGGCAGAAGGTCTTTTTATACCCCCCTCCCAGCCCTGCTTGGGATAGTTTCCTGTTCCTGTGGCATGAACTTTGAGGCTATTTCTGAGTGTTTTTCTAGGCCTTGATATCTGTGGTTTAAT
>NW_015433121.1:0-1099 GCF_001527695.2 Protobothrops mucrosquamatus | reverse complement strand
TTAAAGCCAATGGGAAATAACACTGAATGACTTTGGCAGCCATTCCACAGTTTGACTGAAAACAGAGATGCCCCAAGCTGCAAAGACATGGCTCTTCCCAACAAGTTCAGCTCTGCTGTTCCAAATGAGATTTGTTTCTAATTGGATGTGATGTGTCAGCCCTCTAAGGTTGGCGGATGTGCAATTCACAACCCCCTCCCCAACACACCCGCACCCACAGACTTAATTACCAAATTATGTTAAGTGTTTCTGAAAGCAATGGGTCCTCATGTTAAATTCATGTTTGGATACTGTCTCTCGAACTGGGTCCATGAGTTATGTTGGAATAACATCTGGGATGGTTTCTGTTGCTCTGGGTCTTGATCTTGGGGCTAGGATGAACGAGACTTGCCTCCAGCCAGCAATGGTGGGACAACCCCAGGTACAGCTTGTATAGATGGGCAGGCAGATATCAAAATGCTCCTTGAGTGCCATTCAATCAGGTGAAGGCAATGTAGAGGTATCAAAAGGACCCAATGGTGCTTTTTCAAAAGGCAACTGGACTTTTCCCTTTTGTCCAGTTGCCTTTTGAAAGAGCATCTTTGGGACAACCATGACCTGGATGACTGAGACTCTCCATAGACATGTCAAAAAGACATTCTGTAGGAAACTTGTGAAAGCTAAATCAGTCTAGATCTTGATAATGAATAGATGGATGATCGCCTGGGTATTCAGCTTAACCCCTGACTTCTTTCCTACATATGTTGACTCTCCTTCCACTCTGTAAATATTCTCTTATCAGTCTTCACCTATTTCTCTCTTAATTTTGTTTTTTTATTGGGGTTTACTAGTAAACTAGTATTTACTAGGATAAAATATAAATAATGTTGAGAAAATTATTTACCAAATCATATTGAGTTTAGAATGGATTAATAAAATCTTTCTTCTTCTTCTTCTTCTTCTTCTTCTTCTTCTTCTTCTTCTTCTTCTTCTTCTTCTTCTTCTTCTTCTTCTTCTTCTTCTTCTTCTTCTTCTTCTTCTTCTTCTTCTTCTTCTTCTTCTTCTTCTTCTTCTTCTTCTTCTTCTTCTTCTTCTTCTTCTTCTTCTTCTTCTTCTTCTT
>NW_015433120.1:0-1099 GCF_001527695.2 Protobothrops mucrosquamatus | reverse complement strand
ATATTTACATAATTGTATACACATTTAAAATTGCTAATAAAATTACTTTCATTAAAATCAGCAGAATATAATCTAAACATAGAAAAAATCATAGAAGAATTGTGATTTTACTTATGTGGTTTTCCATATTTTATTATTCATATAAGTCCATGGGATTCATATAGTTCATATAGTGCAAACTATAATTTTCAATAAAGATGCATCTTCTAATTTTAAGTACTATGCTAAATGTCTAAAACATTCGTCCCTAGAGTATAAGGCAAGAAACCCATATTCTTTCAACAAGCAGGTATTGTTATTCTAGTCATGCAGAAATATTTATTACCAATCTTAAAAACTGGTTGATGGCAAAATTTATTTTTTTATTTCCAGCAATAGAAATGAAAAAGTATTGGGCAGATGTTTTGGAACAAGAAGAACTTGATACTGTTCCTACAAGCTCTGAGCCTTCTTTGAAAATCAAGATCCTTGATGATGTAAGTATATAATGCCTAGTTAGTTCTCTTTTAATCGGGTCACTTATATATTACAAAAGTATATAATATGTTATCTTCATGTGTGTAGCTTTATGTTCATTATTTGACAACCTATTTAACTAAGTCACATCTGTGTGCTGTGGCCACAGCAATATTGAATGGGACATGTATAGTAAGTTTTGGTTTTCTTGTTGTTCAATTGTGTTAGGCTTTTCATGACCCCATGGACCATAGCATGCCAGGCCATCCTGTCTCCATGGTCTCCTGGAGTTTTTCCAAATTCATGTTCATTGCATCCATGACACTATTTAACCACCTCATTCTTTGCTGTCCCCTTCTCCTTTTGCCCTCAATCTTTCAAACTTTTTTTTTTTAGTGAAGGAAAAAGAATATTTATGCAGAACAAAATTAATTTAGCATTATCTATTATTATTATTATTATTATTATTATTATTATTATTATTATTATTATTATTATTATTATTATTATTATTATTCCAATTTGTATCCCGCCCTTCTCCCGAAGGACTCAGGGCGGCTCACAACATTATTAAAACAAAGAAAGACCCACACACCCCACCGAATAAAACCAAATTAAAACCAAAATTTTTGTGTTGTGATAA
>NW_015433119.1:0-1099 GCF_001527695.2 Protobothrops mucrosquamatus | reverse complement strand
ATAGATAGATAGATAGATAGATAGATAGATAGATAGATAGATAGATAGATAGATAGATAGATAGATAGATAGATAGATAGATAGATAGATAGATAGATAGATAGATAGATAGATAGATAGATAGATAGATAGATAGATAGATAGATAGATAGATAGATAGATAGATAGATAGATAGATAGATAGATAGATGGCTTTTTTGTCATAGAACGCACAGAACGGCGTTCCGGCACCTTTTTTCAAGTTCAGTCAGACCTTCCAACTTCTTGCGAAAAAAAAAAAAAAAAGATCTCACAAGGAGTTGGAAGGTCTGACTGAACTTTTTTTAGTCCCACAAACTCCGTTTCCCTGCAGCAGAAGAGAAACACACCAGAACTGGAAAGCAGGTTAGCAAAGAAATGCTTTCGGGAAGAGGGAGGAGCTGCACCGGGAGGAGAAGCAGCAGGAAACGGGGCTGCCATTTCCAGAAGGGAGAAGGGAGACGCGGGGCAATGCAGGGCAATGCAGGGCAGCAAGCAAGTGCTGTTATCTGCTCTACATCCCTGCTCAGAGCTTCTGTGTTCTCCATTCTCCAAGAGACAGGCAACAAAGGACTGGCAGAGGGAGGTGGCGGGGCAGGCTTGTGCCACCCCGCCACCCCACCAGGTCATGGCTCAAGCCACGGGAGAGTTGGCAGAGGACCAGGAGGCAGTGGCTATGCCTGGGCAGGTGATCTGCGGGGCGAAGCTTAAAGAAAGCCCTTCCAGTGGTGCACAGCAACAGCGGAGCCATTCACCATCACTCCCCCCTGGTTCCAAAACGGCGGAGGGGGACCGGGCCTACCCTGACCATCCTATACATCTTAGCATGGCAGTCTGGCTTGGGAGGGGAGTGAAAGGTTGCCGATCAAGGAATGGCCTGGTGTGGGGGGAGGCTGAGTTCCGGCACCTTTTTTCTTACAAAAAAAGCACTGGGATAGATGATAGATAGATAGATAGATAGATAGATAGATAGATAGATAGATAGATAGATAGATAGATAGATAGATAGATAGATAGATAGATAGATAGATAGATAGATAGATAGATAGATAGATAGATAGATAGATAGATAGATAGATAG
>NW_015433118.1:0-1099 GCF_001527695.2 Protobothrops mucrosquamatus | reverse complement strand
TATTAATTACATTTATATCCCGCCCTTCTCCTTGCGGACTCAGGGCGGCTGACAATTGGATAAAATACTAACATATTATACACCTAATTAAAATTTGATTAAAAAGAAATATTTAAATTTGTCAGATTAAAAGTAATTAAAACCCCTTTAAAATCCCTTAGGCCAGTCCCGCTAGCTGGAACAACCACGTCTTGAGGGCTGCATCAGCATTGCGGTTGCCCTCCGGGGGCCGGGTGGGTGCGGTCTACTGAATGGGTGTGGATGGAGTGGGTGTGGCCTACTGGGTGGGCATGGCCAGCTCTACATCGTTCGCGTCAAGGGTGCCTGGGCAAGTGTGGGACAGATCTGAGGGTCTTTGGCAGAAGGGGGTGGGACCAGGGCAAGTGCCAAGGCATGGTCCACTGGAGGAGCCTCACTGTTCCTCTCAGGCCATGCAGGGGTAGGGGGCTTGTGGAGCTAAGACTGAATGCGTTTCAGCATAGATGGCCACCACAAAATTGTACATTGGCTCCCAGCCGGCCAGGGCCAAGGCAGCGGGGGCCGTTCCCTCACTGTTTCCAGGATGGCTTCGTGGGCCACATGAAACCACTTTGCAGGCCGCATCTGGCCTCCGGGCCTTGTGTTTGAAATGTCGGTTCTAGTCCAATCAAGCAGAGAGACCCTATATCATTTGAGATAAGCAGCCAAGAAAACTTTAAGAAGTTTTATTATATCCTTGTGACTTTGGTACAATTTATTTTATGGCTTCCGTGTTAAACTTTGACATAACTGCATCCCACATACATCTGTTGCGTGCTCTACGACACCAGGAGTAATGTCACATTTACAAGGAGTCTACCACATTTCTAAATGCAAGAGACTGCTACTGCTATTGCTACTTGGCTTATCTTAACGGTGTACGTGTGTGTGTGTGTGTGTGACGCAAACATACCCACCCCTTGTACATTCAGTTATGGGAACAAAAGATAAAACAAATCTGAGAGCAGAGCCACTCCTACTTGTGCTAAGCTGCTCACGTCTTTTCTATATCTCGTGATCTTCTCAGTTCTCTGCAGGACTCTTTTTTTAATTTCTGTTTCCTCTTTTGGTGAGAGAAGAA
>NW_015433117.1:0-1099 GCF_001527695.2 Protobothrops mucrosquamatus | reverse complement strand
CGGCCTCCAGGCAACGGGCCATCACGTCAAGGGCATCGTTGGGGTGACCCGGGGTGGAGATGTACAGCTGAGTATCATCAGCGTACTGATGGAACTCCACCCCAAAGCCTCGAATGATCTCACCCAGCGGCTTCACATAAATATTGAACAATAGGGGAGAGAGGACCGACCCCTGAGGCACCCCACAGGTTAGGGGCCTCACCGAGGACTAGGGGCCTGGTTTTAAAAACAAGCAGAGGCAAAACAAGACTTTGTAGGTATCCCGGGGCCTAAAATATTGGATCCGGTGAAAACAGAAAAATGCTTTGTGCAGACTTGAGGCTGATTCATTCTTGCCAGCGGTCAAGATGTGCGTTTGTGGAGATTGCTGGAGGTGCCAAGTACGTTGAGTCCTAGTGTGTTTTTCCGACGGCCACACAAATTCACAACTGCTTCTTTTATTTCGTTATCTGGAAAAGGCTCCCATTCTTGGGGTTTAATGAGATCACTCGCTTTGCCAAGAAGGCACAATTGTTCCTTTTGTTGATTGCGGAGTTGGTGTTATGATGATGAGGCTGTCCCAAACCACCAAATATATATATCTATAGAAGAAACGCAGATCTCTAAAAAATATATACAAACAACTGGATTTGTCATCTCAAAGGATTAATTGCTGTGCTTTTGACTTAGGGGACAGGGTTTAGCAAAACAAAGGGAGATGCATTTCAAAGGGAGATGTGGAAATATCTATTTCTGTTCTTCCATTTTTCCATTTCTTTGCTTTTTTTCCTCCGGCAAAATCCAGAACGGATCCTTCTTAAATTGGAATAAGAATAGTCTTATTTCTTCCAGTCAACTCCAGTCAGCTGTTCATAGTCTCAGCAAATGACAGCCTCTGGCTGATTTTGTTTGGGCCCCACAGATTTAAAACAAAGACAGGCCTGATTGGCGTTTGGATAAGAGACCACCCAGAGATGTCGCATGCTGTCGATTCAATTAGGAGATTGGGCAAAGTATTTCTGGGAGAGACTCCACGGCCGCAATCACCAAATAACCACGCTCATTCACCAGTAATTAACAAATTCAATTGCAGGTAGTCCTCATTTAGCAACCACAATTG
>NW_015433116.1:0-1099 GCF_001527695.2 Protobothrops mucrosquamatus | reverse complement strand
AGTTACTGGGCGTCATTTCAGAACCACTGTCTACAGTTTTGGGAAACTGTTGGAGAACTGGCAAGATCCCAGAGAGTTGGTAAAATAACCAAAGTTATAAAAGAAAACCTACAGGTGATCCTAGACTTGCACCCATTCCTTTAGTGACCATTCAAAGTTACAACGGCACTGAAAAAAAGTGACTTGGGATAGTTTTTCCTACAGTTAGGATCGTTGCAGCATCCCCGCGGTCACGGGATCAAAATTCAGATGCTTGGCAACTGGCATGTACCCACCCCCAGCCCCACGGTGCACAAAGCCAGAAACGTTAGGGAACTCTGCGTTAAAGTGTGAAATTGAAATGCATTATATAAAAGTTGGGGGGGGGAAATATGAAAGTGAATCATAAATGGTGTGAGAAGATTGAAAGATGGAAAGGCGTAATATGTAGATGTAATAAATTGGTGTAACGAGAGACATTTTCAAATACGGATGTGATTCGTTTATGGAGTAATTATGCATCTGTATGTGTGTAAACCATGCCTATGACCAATAAGGAGAGAAGCAACCTAGAACTAAGGAGAAACTTCCTGACAGCTAGAACAATTAACCAGTGGAACCACCTGCCTCCAGAAGCGGTGAATGCTCCAACACTGGAGGTTTTTAAGAAGAGATTGGACAGCCATTTGACTGTAATGGTATAGGGCAAGGGTAGGCCACCTTGGCTCTTTTATGACTGGTGGACTTCAACTCCCAGAATTCCTGAGCCAGCTGTGCTGAGGGGAAAGGGAGAGGTTTCCAAGCTGAGCCATGCTGGCTGAGGAATTCTGGGAGTTGAAGTCCACGAGTCATAAAACAGCCAAGGTTGCCTACCCCTGGTATAGGATTTCCTGCCTGAGCAGGGGGTTGGACTAGATGACTTCCGAGGTCCCTTCCAACTTTATTATTATTATTATTATTATTATTATTATTATTATTATTATTATTATTATTATTATTATTATTATTATTATTATTATTATTATTATTATTATGGATCATCGCACAGTCAGCCAGATGTTCAGACTGGATTTGGCATTTTGTCTACCTATCGAGTCCTTACCCAGGACCTGGGATAGGC
>NW_015433115.1:0-1099 GCF_001527695.2 Protobothrops mucrosquamatus | reverse complement strand
GACACGAGCCTGGCTCCAGGGAATTATAAACGCTTCTTTATGGGAGGGTGTCTTCCCCGTGGCCTTGAAGGAGGCGGTGGTGAGGCCCCTCCTTAAGAAGCCTTCCCTGGACCCAGATGTATTAGCTAACTATCGTCCGGTCTCCAACCTTCGCTTTGTGGCGAAGGTTGTTGAGAGTGTGGTTGCGCAGCAGTTCCCCTGACACCTGGAGGAAACAGTCTATCTAGACCCGCTCCAGTCGGGCTTCAGGCCGGGGTACAGCACGGAAACGGCATTGGTCACATTGGTGAACGATCTCTGGAGGGCCCGGGACAGGGGTTATTCCTCTGTCCTAGTTCTTTTGGACCTCTCAGCGGCTTTTGATACGGTGGACCACGGTATCATGCTGCGGCGTCTGGTGGAGTTGGGAGTGGGAGGCACCGTTATGCGGTGGTTCTCCTCCTTCCTCACCGACCGCACGCACTCTGTATTGGCAGGGGGGCAGAGGTCGGCCCCAAGGCCCCTAACTTGTGGGGTGCCACAAGGGTCGGTCCTCTCCCCCTTACTGTTCAATATTTATGTGAAGCCGCTGGGGGAGATCATCCGTGGCTTTGGGGTGGACTTCCATCAGTACGCTGATGATACTCAGCTGTACATTTCCACCCCAGACCACCCCAATGATGCCCTTGACATGATGGCCCGATGTCTGGAGGCTGTACGGGTCTGGATGGGGAGAAACAGACTCAGGCTCAACCCTTCCAAGACTGAGTGGCTGTGGTTGCCGGCTCCCAGGTATAGTCAGCTGACTCCATCGCTGACTATAGGGGGCGAAACTTTGGCTCCCTCAGAGAGGGTACACAATCTGGGTGTCCTCCTGGATCCACGGCTGACACTGGAAGACCAGTTGACGGCTGTGGCCACGGGGGCGTTTTACCGGGTACGCCTGGTACACCAGTTGCGGCCTTTTCTGGACCGGGATGCCTTGCGCACAGTTACCCATGCTCTTGTCACCTCCCGCCTGGACTACTGTAACGCTCTCTACATGGGGCTCCCCTTGAGGAGCACTCGGAGGCTCCAGTTAGTCCAGAATGCAGCCGCGCGGGCGGTGATGGGAGTGACT
>NW_015433114.1:0-1099 GCF_001527695.2 Protobothrops mucrosquamatus | reverse complement strand
ACAGCCACACTTCTCTGTGCATAAATGATTCACCTGTGGAGATGGTTACCAGCATCAAATTCCTGGGTGTGCAGCTAACGAGTAGGCTGACTTGGTCGCTCAACAGTGAGAAACTGGTGAAGCGGGCACAGCAGCGCCTGCATTTTCTGCGCCGCATGAGAAAAGCACATCTTCCTTCCCCTGTCCTGACCACTTTCTACAGGGGGACAATCGAGAGCATCCTGTCATATAGCATCACAGTCTGGTTTGGAGGTATCACTGCTTCAGACAGGAAGGCGGTGCAGAGAGTGATGAGAATGGCCGAAAAGATCATTGGCAGTTCCCTCCCTCCCATCCAGGACATAGCACAGAAGCGCTGCTTGAGCAGGGTCCGTAAGATTATCTGGGACACTACACATCCTCTTCACCATCTGTTTTTCTTGTTACCTTCTGGGAGGAGGCTTCGTGGTATCTGAAGCAGAACATCCAGATTCAGCCGGAGTTTCATTCCATACAGCATTAACCTTGCGAACTCTCAAGCTTCCTCCTTCCGTTATATATTCAAGATGGACAATATTTAATATTTATTTACTACGTATATGTAGGAATGTGGGTCTATACATATGTTGTTCATAGTATGTTTAGGTGTGTGTCATGTATGTATGTGTTTCACTTTGAGAGCGGGCAACTAAATTTCATTTTTGATGTGTGCCATTGTGCCCACAGTATAAAAATGACAATAAAGGTTATCTTATCTTATCTTATCTTAAATGACTTTTTGGTGGATCCCTAGTGCTATGTCTGATTTAATTGTTTATATACTAATACAAACTAAGAAAAAGAAAAAAAGAAAAAAAAAGAAATAAAAGAAAAAGCTTATAAGTGCAAGAAAGTAAGAAAAAAGAAAAGAAAAAAAGAAAGAATATAATAAAAAAGATAAAAGCAATGGATTTCAACTTTTTTATATCAGTTATCAGTACAATAATAAGTTTACCCCTTTCTCTAAAGTTACATCATGATTCTCTTCTTTTTATGATCTATCCTGTCTAGTCATCAAAACCATACATCATAAGCTTTTTTCTGTTTTATATAAAAGGTCTATAATTGTTTTCAGACAATG
>NW_015433113.1:0-1099 GCF_001527695.2 Protobothrops mucrosquamatus | reverse complement strand
TCTCCAAAGCGCCTGAAGGCAGGACAAGAAGCAACGGATGGAAACTCATCAAGGAGAGAAGCAACCTAGAACTAAGGAGAAACTTCCTGACAGTTAGAACAATTAACCAGTGGAACAACCTGCCTCCAGAAGCGGTGAATGCTCCAACACTGGAAGTTTTTAAGAAGAGACTGGACAGCCATTTGTCTGAAATGGTATAAGGTTTCCTGCCTGAGCAGGGAGTTGGACTAGATGACCTCCAAGGTCCCTTCCAACATTGTTGTTGTTATCATCATCATCATCATCATCATCATCATCATCATCATCATCATTATTATCATTATCATCATCATCATCATCATCATCATCATCATTATTATTATTATTATTATTATTATTATTATTATTATTATGGTGATGTCACCGGCTAACCCTTTCAACCTGGAAGGGCCTCGGTGTTCCTGACTCGAGCGCATAATTTATTTTATCAGCATGATTTTTTTTAATTTTTAATTTCTATTTTAGCGTCATGGTTATGTTAGCAGTTCTCAGCTGGTCCATGATTGAAATAAAACCGATGGAAACATTTTGAATGGCTGCTGTAAACTACTGGCAAAGAATAACTGCGAATCACGACTTTATGAATTTCAGAATGCAACTGAGTGTCAAGATGCACCCTGACGGTTTTCAAGAATGAATGATGAGCAGAGAACTGCAACACAGCTCAAAATCCCAACATCGGTATAGTTCTCCAACAATCCTTTTTTCAGAGCTGTGTAGCCATGCCTAATGTTCATTTTCTCTGGAAACGTTGAAGCACAATGGTGCTGTTTTGTTGTCAAACCTACTTGAAGAAGCTTGTAAATCAGCATTTTTTTTTGAAAGATGCCAAGAAAAAATGAAAGCGGACAATATACTCTCGGTAACATAATACAGACCGACTCACAATGACAGCTTGTAGATGGAGATGCTGATCACTCAAGAGGCTTGCTTTTTTTCAACATGTGAGCAAGTTTAAAAATGCCATTTCGCTACAGCCGTTATCCAAGTATATACTTCCGACAGCTACAGACACCCAACAGTGTAAAATTGTCAAAAATCAACTTACTGGCTGTCCTGG
>NW_015433112.1:0-1099 GCF_001527695.2 Protobothrops mucrosquamatus | reverse complement strand
GATAGAGAGAAAGAGAGAGAGAGGAAGCTCAAGTGCCTCTCTCTCCCCCTCTCTTTCTCTCTCCTCACCTGGAGAAAGAGGGGGGGAGGAAGGGAGAGGAAAGAGAAAAAGAGAGAGAGAAAGAGAGAGAGAGGAAGCTCAAGTGCCTCTCTCTCCCCCTCTCTTTCTCTCTCCTCACCTGGAGAAAGAGGGGGGGAGGGAGGGAGAGGAAAGAGAAAAAGATAGAGAGAAAGAGAGAGAGAGGAAGCTCAAGTGCCTCTCTCTCCCCCTCTCTTTCTCTCTCCTCACCTGGAGAAAGAGGGGGGGAGGGAGGGAGAGGAAAGAGAAAAAGAGAGAGAGAAAGAGAGAGAGAGGAAGCTCAACAAAAAAAGTGTTTGCATAAATTGAAGAATTATTTCCTATGTTGTGGTTGAGAGGTTATGTTAGGGGAGGGGGGCGATGACAACTTCCTCATTGGCTCAAGGGGGCGATTCGTTCAAAAAGGTTAAGAACCACTGGTCTAGATTATCTGCTAGACAGATACATCCAGGATCAAAGATGGAATACCCCCAGACCTGGGCGGCTCAAACACTCACAACCCCTTAGTCTTGATAGGATCAGGCCAGAGATGGTTCCTTCTCATGCTGATACCAACAGCCTTCAGGCACCAGGTGCTTATAAGCCACTGATCACTGGGTTTGGGGGGGGGGAACTACCTTTAATTTTCATATACCCAGTGAAAAGGGCAGAACGTTGCTGTGTTCTTCATGAGAAAAGAGAAATGCTGAACTGTGTGTGCATGTGAGCAAGGAGATAGAGTGGGTTAGGAGAGTTTGGAGGTGTGCATATTTATAGGTAGGCAGGCATACCATTAAACACTTATTCAGCACCTCATGAAGTTCTCAGGGTACAAAGTTTAAGTAAAATTTCCTTTGACTTCTAAGACAGTGGACAAATCCATTTATGCAGCTTTCTTAGCAACATAATGGAAGTAGCTTGCTATTACCTTTTGCAAAAAAAATTCTTCTCAGTCAAGTACTAATCAGGCCCAGCTCTGTTTAGCTTCTAAGCCTGGATCCAATTAGATACTGGCACTCTATAGTTATCTCAGATAAAATGG
>NW_015433111.1:0-1099 GCF_001527695.2 Protobothrops mucrosquamatus | reverse complement strand
TGCTGCAATACATTTTAAAAAAATAATGAAAAAACCTACATCTTTTGCAAGTGCTAAAAGAGTTCATGAGTCCAATTTTCAAAGAAGCTTCCAAATGATCATATTGTGTTTATTTATAACAGTGGAGCTTCAAAAGCCACATACACAAAGCCTTTGTTTATTCGTTATTAATGTGTAAAATCAAAAATTTAACACTCATCTCATTTGAATCAGCTTTTACATATTGCATAATATACTGCGTAGGTACATTGCTTGCATAGAATATAAACATTTGTTACAAGATTTTGATTACGTGTGATATTTTTGTTATCAGAAAGTTACAGCATTATGGAGAGGAAAGGTACATTTACTTTTATCTTGGGAAAGAATATATATGAATATATATATATGAATATTTAAATTATACAATGCAGTTTTATTTGATTCAAATTGTTATTGGTTTCTTACTGGATACATAAGAGAAAGTTGATGCATTACTTTAAAAAACTTAAATTTATATGCTGAAAACATATTCTGAGATAAATGAATTTCATTTATTAAACTTATTCATTGCCTCGATTTATACATAATATTGTTATAGTTTGGTTTGTTTAGTTTCAGATTTGCGTATTTGGGAAATCATTGTTTGTACACATTTTAGGACTTAGCATGACAAGTAAATAAAGCAAATTAAACTTTTTTAAAGACTTTTTTGATGAGCATGACCCATGAGCCCTTTTATTGAAATAAGCAGCAGGAAAGGAATAAGGAATAAGTGGAGAAGAGAAACACATTTTTCGGATCTCCTGTTTCTGTTATAAACCCCTATATGTCTAAATACTCAATTCTGCGTCTCTGATTCATAATAAAGAGTGGAAATGGAAAACTTTCTTCCTCCCAACTAGCAAAGAAGTCAAGACAATTGTGGGAAGTTAACCCAGAGAAGGAAATATTAAAAAGGCAGGAAAAATATTGTTCACCAAAAGGATTTTTTAAAAGCATTTTTTGAAAAGCAGAAACCAAACCTGGCCTCATCTCTGCCCAGGGCAGTAGCTAGTCTTATACAAATGCAGATGTGGAACCATCAGAAAGTTGAAGCCAGAGCCATCAAGAAGACAAA
>NW_015433110.1:0-1099 GCF_001527695.2 Protobothrops mucrosquamatus | reverse complement strand
ACTTCCATGGCCCACCGCAGATTGCCCAGGCAGCCCAGCAATGCCATGACGGCCACGCCCTCTGCCCGTGCCCTGCAGCATCAACTGTGCGGAATGGGGCATGAGGGCAGAGTCTTGTCCACGCTGCCTGGCTGCCATGTCCTTGGCTGCGCTGCTCCGCGTGGGCCACGCTCGAGGGGGACTCTCCTCCAAGGGGGCTGCTGGTGAGGAGGGGGTCGCAGGGGGAGGTGAGGCTGGGGCAATGGTAGATGTGCCCACAGAGAGGGCTCCGTGTGCCGCCTCTGGCACGCGTGCCATAGGTTCGCCACCACTGAAATAGACCCTAGATTACCATATTAAAATGTTTTGTTCATCTCTAATTTTATTCCCTGGGATATTTTTGTTTCATTTCTTCCACTCCAGCCTGGCTTACTCTCTTGAATTTAATTTGATCTTTTTTTAAAAAGATCACCTCGGTCACTTGATAGGTGAATAATGATAGGTATACGTAAGAATAATCAATGATCTTTATTTGATTAATTTTTATTATTAGCTTTACATTCCACATTGCAATCAAGAGATTGTGCTTTAAAAACAAGATGTACTTAGATCTCTGCCCTTCAGCTTTTCATCAGGAATGCGCTTAAAGTCTTTTGACTTCCTGCCCTTTATACGAGAACGTGCTAAGACAGGGCATGATAACTAAAGCCCTTTAAAAACTTAAAGGGCGGACCCTGTGTATTTGTGCACTTCATGCTTGTTAACCATTTTACGAGGACACTCATAAGCAAAGCATGTTTCCAGTGAAGCCCATCATCACTTTGTGCAAGACAAATAAATAAATAAATAAATAAAGGGGGGGGGGGACACCCAGCAAGCACTAAAACCAGGAGCTGGTTTTTGTTTGCTTTTTTTTTTTTTAAACTGACCAATGCACCTTCCAGCGCTTCCCCCTGGATTCTTTTGCACAAAGAATATATTGTTATCAAGCCCATTATAAGGCTTTTCTGCTTTGCTACACTCCGCCTGACTCTAGGGAAACTGGCTCTAGACTGTAGCAGGAGAGTCCATCAGCGGATCGCAGCTGACCCACTGTGTCTGGGAAAGAATGCTTTGGAAC
>NW_015433109.1:0-1099 GCF_001527695.2 Protobothrops mucrosquamatus | reverse complement strand
AATTTGGTACTCAGAACTCAAATAAATAACTGTGGTGCTCTCCGAGTTGGTGGTTTTCTTGCAAACATTTCATGACCCAACTAGGTAACATCATCAGTGTTAGAAGGGAGTGGGGTTTGTGAAGAGGAGGAGAAGGTGGTGGAGAAGGAGGAGGTGGTGGTGGAGGAAGAGGAGGAGGTGGAGGCGAGGGGGAAGAGAGGAGGAGGATTGTAGCGTCCTTGGTGTTCTCTGAGTTTGGTGGTTTTCTTGCAGACATTTCATGACCCAACAAGGCAATATCATCAGTGCTAGAAGGGAGTGGGGTTTGTAAGGAGGAGGAGGAGGAGGAGGAGGAGGAGGAGGAGGAGGAGGAGGAAGAGTAGTAGTAGTAGTAGTAGTTTTTTTCGATGGCTGTCTTTTAAAAATAACTTGCAATGCACTGAAACCTCAAATGCAGACGATGGAAGCAATAAACAATGTATTTTCAATAAGTCAGTACCTTGTTTTATCTTATCCATCTATCCATCCATCCATCCATCCATCCATCCATTCATTCATTCATTCATTCATTCATTCATTCATTCATTCATTCATTCATTCATTCATTCATTCATTCATCCATCACATTTCTACACCACCACCACCACCATCTCACCTTACTGACTCTGAGTGATTTACAATAAAAAATAAAAAGTACATTGAAATGTACGGGGTGCGATGGCCCAGTGGCAGCCCAGGTTTGAGATCTGAGCGCTGTCATGGTTCCGACAGATGAAACTCTTCAAAGAACTTCGAGGCATTGTTTACCTTAAAGAATCTTTATTTTGAGTAGCATAGCATCGGAACTGGCATAATCGAAGCCAAACACTGAATCCCCCTCCTCTGAGCACATAGTATCAAAGCACAATTCCCTCCTTCAATTAACTGTCATAAAATCACATTCCCCAATTAGCTTGAAGCAAGGGCCCCCTCTCCAGTTCTCCAGCCTGCCAAGTCCTTATCAGCTCTGGTTACAATAACCTTGCTTCTCACGCTAGGTTGAGTGTTGTTATGTCTAGCTGGACTCTCGTTCACATCCCCCCTTCCAGCATCATCTAACACAGTGTTTCTCAACCTTGAC
>NW_015433108.1:0-1099 GCF_001527695.2 Protobothrops mucrosquamatus | reverse complement strand
AATAGTTCTGCTTTCTCCCTGTTGCTTGTCATCTTCTTGCCACTTTCACCCACTAATGGACCAATCATTTCCTTCACTTTTTTCTTGCTTTTTACATGTTACACTGTTGTCTTATTATCTTCCTACTGTGAGGGAAGCCAAGCCTTTCCTTGTAGTCTTTCCTTAAGGCTTGGCTGCAAATTTTGCAATTTGTAGTGCTGAGAATTTGTATAGCTTTGGGCTGTATTTGTATAATCTCTTGCTTCACCCTGCTTCTGTTGACGTGTAGTACATTTTACAGGAAACCGATGAACAGAGTGAATATAAACGTTCCTGATTCACCTCTTCTCTCAGGACTCTGAAGTCAAATGATCTGTTTTTCTCTAGCCATTCAACACGATATAATTTTTCTGCAATGCAATCTACAACTCTACTTGTAATTATTGGGGGAAACAGCATCTAGTTGCAAATTGATGTTATGCCATTATTACAGCTTTCAATGGAATTTATAAAAGGAAGAATGTTATCTTGACAGCACTTCACACAAACTACTTTTTTTTTTTTAACAAACCAGTCAAATGTATACAGCATGCTCTGAAAACATGGGATTTGGGTGGAGTGGAGATTACCCAAATGTTTTTCTTCATTCATTCATTTCATTTTCATTTATTGGACTTATATGCCGCCCTTCTCCCCACAGGACTCAGGGCGGCTCACAGCATAGTAAAACAGTATAAAACATTATCCCCAATAAAAACCAATTAAAAACAAATATTTGTCGCTGTGTCTTATTAAAATCATTAAAATTGTCCCTATTTAAAATTCACCCTAGGCCAGACCCGCTTGCTGAAAAAGCCATGTCTTGAGGGCGCGGCGGAAAGCTAGGAGATCCGGAATCGTCCGGATCTCGGGGGGTAGTTGGTTCCAGAGGGTGGGGGCACCCACAGAGAAGGCCCTCCCCCTGGGGGTCGCCAGCCGACACTGCTTGGCCGACGGCACCCTGAGGAGGCCCGCTCTGTGGGAGCGTACCGGTCTGTGGGAGGGAATCTGTGGCAGAAGGCGGTCTCGGAGATATCCAGGTCCGATGCCATGGAGCGCTTTAAAGGTGGTAACTAACACC
>NW_015433107.1:0-1099 GCF_001527695.2 Protobothrops mucrosquamatus | reverse complement strand
CACCCGTTGGCGCAGGGCGACTCACTAACCTACCCTCCTCCTCCCTCACCCATGAGCAAGTGGTTGTCTCTCTGGAATCTTCTTCCTCTCTTTCAGTCTTCGTATCTCTCCACCTCATTCCTTTCCCACTGCTTATGTCTCTTACATCCTCCCTCCTCCTCCCGTTGCACTCCTTGTTGGTTCCCCTCTCTTCCTTGCAATCATGCCTGTTTACTCTATGCTGTGAGTGTGCCAGGGCTGCTGGTCGGGGTGGTGGGGCCGTCCCCGCCCACACGGGGCGGCTCGCTGTTCTGCTCGCCTCTTCCCTCGCGCGCGAGCGAGTGACTGCCCCTCTGGGACCTTTTCCCTCTCCATAGGTCTTCATCTCCCCCTCTCCTCCTTTTCCTCCTCCACTGGTCGTAGCTATCCCCCTTTCTTTCTTCTTTCCATCCTCCTCCTTGTCAAACCCCCTCTCCTTATTCCCGTACGTAACTCCTCCTCTCTGTCTTAGGCTCGCCAGGGTGGTTGGGGGGGTGGTGGTCGTCCTCGTTAATCTTCGGTGATTCAGTAGATCGCTCTCCCTCTCTTTCCTATCCAGGCGAGTGTCTGTTCGTTCGGGGTTCTCCTCCTCCTCCCCCCCACCGCCTCTCTTTCCTCCCCGGTTGAGTCTGTCACTCATACCTCCTTTCCCCTTTCTTTCTTCCTCCTTATCAACTCTCCTATCTTCTCTTCCCCCCCCCTTACCGTCTCCTCCGAGGTTCAGGCGCCCCTTCGTCATCGCTTTTATATGCGAGTGGCTAGCCATCTGCTCGGAGCCTCCCTCCTCCCCATCGGTCTTCACGCTTCCTTCTCCTCTTTCCTTGCCACCGGCCTTGCCCTCTCCCCTCCCGCCTCTCTTCCCCTCATCTCTTCCTCCTTCCGTCTCACCCCCATTCTCCCTGCCAGTGCCACCTTGTTTTGCCCGCACCCCCTCATGCCTCTGTCTGTCTTCTTTAACCCAATCCCCACCACTCAGGAGATTACTCCGTGTCTTCTGTTGTCCTTGGCAAGGTGGTGTGATGAGGTGGGGCGATCGAGTTGCCAGGCGTCTTGGGGGACTCCTCATCCTCTCTCCCGTGTA
>NW_015433106.1:0-1099 GCF_001527695.2 Protobothrops mucrosquamatus | reverse complement strand
CATTTGTATTGTAACAAGCCAGTTGAATGTATTAATGGAGAGATGGCATTTGGGAATAGTTGGCACAGCAAGTACTGAACACTTTGGACTTCTATCTGGTGGGAGGGAAAATTTATCCAGAATGTTTGCATTGCCTGTTTTGTAGAAGTAGCTGCACATACACACACAAACACCATTCATAATCACACTTGAGTCTCTTTCACCTACCTTCAGTAAAGCTCCCCAGGATGATTTTTGTTCTATTGCACCAAAGCTTTGTAGGAACAACTTCCAGCAAAATTCCAAGGGGGAGGGAACCAGCCCCCCCTTCAGGTGATTTGCAATTCTTATGCACTGACTAAGGAAGCAACAGGAAAGATCCCCAAACCTCAGCCCTGAATATCTTGCACTGGTGAGCCCAGATTGGGATTCCTAGAGCTCATTATGTGCAATTTAAAGAAAAATTTAATAGCCTGGCATACTGGCTAACTTTAATTGGATATTACAAACCTGGATGCACTGAACTAAGAGCCAAGGCAGGAAAACAACCCTTGAAAATGGGCAGCCAGTGGTCATGTACTAAGGAAAACTATGGCTGTGAAGAATTTTGAGAGGAATGTGCAAACCTGACTGGAAGCTAAGAGTGACATCCAACATTTGAAAATGATTGGCACAGAATATTGGGCACTATAAATTTTGTTTCCACCTAACAAAATTTTTGCCCTGACTTTTAGAACTTTATGGGTTGCAAGCTCCCCTTTTGGGAGAAGGGATCTTTTTCTGCTGCCTCTATTAGTGTCTTATTTTTTTTTTGGCTTAACAGTTTAAAAGCTTGCCTACCAAGTCTCCCTGACCAGAACAATTTTAATGTTGTGCCAATAAGTGTGACATTCTCACACTTAAGGCACAAAGCGGGGATATTGTGGGAAGTCAGAGCCCCAGAGAAGGAAATATTAAAAGGGCAGAAATATATATTTCCTCAAAAGTATTTTAAAAGCAGAAACCAACTTTGGCTCCAAATCTCTCTGCCCCAAGCAAGACCTAGCCCCATTCAAATGGAGATGTAAAACCATCAGAAAGTTGAAGCCAGAGCAATCAAGAAGACAAAGAGAAAATCTGC
>NW_015433105.1:0-1100 GCF_001527695.2 Protobothrops mucrosquamatus | reverse complement strand
ACACATAAACATTTGCACGCACATCTAAAGAGAGTATAATGAAAGCAGAGGTGGGAGACATATTTACTTATGCCACAGACAGAGACCATTAACAAAGCATTAACTCCGAATAACCCAGATGTTCTGCTACTAAATAGCTGCATTAAAGAAATCTTAGTATTTACTGAATCTGTGATATATTAAACCTCCCAACACATTCCGATTCAATTATATCAACAATGAAATCGGTCTTCGTAATTTTCTTTCTTTCTTTCTCAAGGACACCTTGAAATCGGATTTTATTTTTGGAGCAGTTGGCCACTATGGATTTACAGCCAAAAAAAGAAAAAAAAGAATAAAAAGAACAAAGCAACAATGTGCATGAATCTTAATCTTTTTCTCTGCCATGAAAACCTACTGTTTTCTGGCAATCGCTTAAAATATCAATTGTAACCATGCAATCTTTGAGACTCCCATTTTTTTGAGGGGGGGCAGTCCATCCTTTAATAGGAATAGCAATAGTACTTAGACTTATATACAGCTTCACAGAGTTTTACAGCTCTCTAAGCCAGGGCTTTTCAACCAGTGGTACGGGTACCACCTGTGGTACATTGGCACCTGGCAGGTGGTACGCGACCATCCTAGAAAAGTGGTAGCAGGGGAGGGGAATGAGCTGAACCGGTGGCAGCACCACACAAGCCTGAGCGAGAGACGGCTGGAGCTGCAGGGCTGTCAGGGCTCAGCGGAAGCGCCAGGATCAGCGCCAGGATCAGCGCCAGGCTCCAGCTGGAGCTCGGCGCTGATCCTGGTGCTTCTGCTGAGCCCTGAAGAAGCACCAATCAGCTGGAAAGCAGCACTGATCCTGGTGCTTCTGCTGAGCCCAGAAGAAGCACTGATCAGCTGGAATGTTACAGCATCTCCCGGGTCTTGTGATTTACATTCAGATGCTTGGCAACTGATTCATATTTATGACGGTCACAGTGTCCCAGGGTCATGTGAAGTGACCAAAACCTGCTGCAACCACCCAGCAGACGGGGGGAATAAAAACCAAACACCCCCCACCCCACCCCCGCTGCCAATCCTCAACAGAAATGCTCACAACAATGAAAACCTCGGACAGG
>NW_015433104.1:0-1100 GCF_001527695.2 Protobothrops mucrosquamatus | reverse complement strand
AAAGAAACAGCAGACATTTCATATTACTCTGAGAAGCACAAAGCTAAAAGCACAAGCCTGATGATGATGAATGTGATTTCATCGAAACGTCGCTATGATACTTCTAATCTTACACGGGAGAAAACCCGAATGACCAAAGACTCATATATATATATATATATATATATATATATATATATATATATATATATATATATATCTTAAGCACCTTTACATGACCTTTATGAGCAAATCAACATTCAGATTTAACTGTTAATATTTACACTTCTAAATTTTAACAAATGTTTCACTTAGCAACGGAAATGGATGCAATTGGAGGTTGTAACCAGAGGACTACCAGTACTCCTTCTGGAACTACGATTCCCACTGGTCTATAAAGGAAACGACAGCCCTGCAGGGGATCATCGATTCTGTGCTAATTTTATTTTTTCCCCTGTCATTCCTCCGTCTGCATATTCTCCTACTTACCTTGAAGCATCCGTGCTGCGAAAAACACGAGCGAACAGATGCTAACAAGCCTCATTGCTGGGAGAGGGGGTGGATGGACCTAAATTACATCGCTTTGCCCGTGAAAAGATTCGTTCTCCCATCTTCCACAGCCATCGCCGGAAACAGCGGCACTGGCCTTTTCCCAGGTGGCAGCCAGTTCGCTCGGTCTTCCCGTACGGGATCACTTTTTCTCTGGTGATCTTGCTCTCCTTTGTGACACCCCACCTCCCCCGCAGACCAGGTAACTTGAGAATCAGCTACCAAGGAACAAAGCGAAGGGTATCAGGATGAAACGCGTCCGACGGCACGGAGTTCAGGCCGAGCGCTCACGTTTCCCCAGTTCATAGGGTTACATGCACATCCGGTCTTCCGTGGAAGGAGTCCACAAAGTTGCTACTCAAGTCATTTCTGCCCCCCCCCCCATCTTTCCCCTCCTTGATAAGTTATTACTGGCAGCACTTCACTTTGGAATGGGCCTGCCTTGACTTCGTTCAATTTATATTAGTGTTCGTGGTGGGGTCCTCGGCGCCCTCTGAGCTTGGTTGTTTTCTTGCAGACATTTCGTGACCCAACTAGGTAACATCACCAGTGCTAGAAGGGAGTGGGGGAGG
>NW_015433103.1:0-1100 GCF_001527695.2 Protobothrops mucrosquamatus | reverse complement strand
AAAAAGAAGAATTTTTGGCAACACGAGTTGTCTTAACTGGAAATGTGGACCATTCGTTATTTAAATTTGTCTTAACTCTGCATTGGGCTCGCAAGCCTCCCAAAATTAGCTTTGAGTCTCATTTTTTTTTCCAAATCTCATTAGCGATGCACAGTAAAATAAACTACCTAAAGTCTGGGGCGGTTGTGGTTTTTTTTTTAAAAAAAAAAAAGTTCATCATTGCTGAACAATTTATTTTGCCTGTGAAAAAATTAGGCAAACCTCGTCTGCCAAAGGTTTAAATGCCCTGTTGACTTATGAATTCATAACGAGGATATATAAAGGACTTTTAAAAAAGAAGAAATAAGTGATGCATTTATGGAAGACTTTGGCATTTGTAGGTTGCTGGGGTTTAATGGAAAAGTATGTTACTTAACCTGGCCGAGACAAGTCCATTGGATTAAAAGCCTGCAGAATCAGACAAGCCAAAGGACTTGACTAGACTTTACGTTCAGATGATCTGGAGATAACGTAGTGAAAAGAAGTTTAATGGCATCAGGATGGAGAACAATGGTAAAAGATGAAAGGACAGAAGGGAGAAAAACCTGAGAAAGAGGAGAAAATAATTCCTTTACCTTTTAAAGGAACGGAATAACAGAGCTGGAAGGGACCTTGGAGGCCTTCTAGTCTAACCCTGAGTGACTTGGGAACCATTTTTCACACGACCATTTGCAGCATCCCCACGGTCACGTGATCAAAATCCAAGGACTTGGCAACTGACTCACCTTAATGACGGTTACAGAGTCCCAGAGTCACCGGATCACTTTTTGTAACTTTCCCAGCTGGCTTCCTGCCTCCGTTGTGACTGAAAGTTGAGAACGTACCTGTATCACCTCTTCCTTCCTTCCTTCCTTCCTTCCTTCCTTCCTTCCTTCCTTCCTTCCTTCCTTCCTTCCTTCCTTCCTTTCTTCCTTCCTTCCTTCCTTCCTCCCTCCCTCTTTCTTTCTTTCTTTCTTTCTTTCTTTCTCTTCCTTCCTCCCTCCCTCCCTCCCTCCCTCTTTCTTTCTTTCTTTCTTTCTTTCTCTTCCTTCCTTCCTTCCTTCCTTCCTTCCTTCCTTCCT
>NW_015433102.1:0-1100 GCF_001527695.2 Protobothrops mucrosquamatus | reverse complement strand
TCTTCTTCTTCTTCTTCTTCTTCTTCTTCTTCTTCTTCTTCTTCTTCTTCTTCTTCTTCTTCTTCTTCTTCTTCTTCTTCTTCTTCTTCTTCTTCTTCTTCTTCTTCTTCTTCTTCTTCTTCTTCCTCCTCGTCCTCCTTCTCCTCCTCCTTCTCCTCCTCCTTCTCCTTCTCCCTCCCTCCTTCCCTCCCTCCTAGCACCGAGGATGTTACCTAGTTGGGTCATGAAACGTCTGCAAGAAAAACCACCAAGCTCAGAGAGCACCAATGACCCCACAGCCCAACTCTGAACTAGAAATATGCTGTTCTACAGTTGAGTATCTGGTGTACACACATCCCACATGGTTAGTCCATGGTTCAGTGTATAGTGTGAATTCACTCAATCGGGTTGAGTAAGCCATGGTTAGATTCAGTGCTCTGGGGGCGTGATGGCTTTGGTTCTTCCAAGTTTGGGTGCTAACTTTGAAAAAGCCCGGTAGGGTCAGCCCAACTCAGACGGAGAGACATCAAGAAATCTCTAAACTGTAACCCAGACTGAGAAGCGAGAAAACCTAGCAGGAAACGACTGTACAGAAAACAGCACGGGGGTACCCAGGAGTCAAGCGTGACTCATGGGAGAAATTAAGGGCAGTGGCAGGGGGTCCTTTTCTAGCTTCTGTGGGTTTCGTGGCCCAGAATTGTAGTCTCAAAATCTGGAAGACCCGGAAATCTTCTCTAGCTGGAAATGTGAAGTTTGCAGATTGCATTACGGCCTTGAGGCCTAACGGCCCATCTTCCCCCTGCGTCAAACCCATCCAAATCCATTTTAGAACTGCGTAAAGAGCGCACAGGGAAAGGCGAGGAGAAATTTCCAATAAACGGAGCTTTCCTTTCCTTTTGCAAGCAGAAAAAAAGGGCCGGCCGGCTCTCCTTATTTGTCAGGCGAGACCACACTTAGCGAGGGGAGCCGGTGAGAAAAGATTCATCTAAGTATTACCGTCAGTATTAAATTTATCACGGGAGACCCTTCAAACGGTTTGGTTGCAGGGATGCGCGGAATTAAGTTTTGCTTGGGAAAGCAGCTCCTTTCCTGAGATATTTATTTATCAGGTGCAGGTAGTA
>NW_015433101.1:0-1100 GCF_001527695.2 Protobothrops mucrosquamatus | reverse complement strand
TTGTTATCTAAGAAAAAAGAAAATAATTTGAAACTGATTTTGTAATTTGGACTTAATCTCAGTCTAATTTTTTGAGAAAAACTTGTGATCTAAAAATATGTCTCAGTTAAAACTGAACTATGTTCTCTCAACAATATATTTATAGTTCAGAAAGAAAGCTACTGTTAAAAAGATCAAAAAACTATGCAGACTTTTTTTTACATTCTGAACATTATAAATTAAGTATTTCTTACACACTTTCTCATTTTTATATTTACTGAATGAACATTATAGCCACCTTAATAAAGACATCTAATGGAATGTACTCATTCCATAAAAAATTATGTGAGAATTCTGTGCACATTATTTCAACAGAAAAAATGTATGTTCCTATTGCATGAAAATTAAGTTATATCCACTGATCCTCTATTGGAACTAGGGAGAAAAATATTTCTAAAATATCTATTTGCAACGTTAATACATATTTACATGTTATTATTTGGACAAAGTTTTTCATTTGTTAGAAGCTCAACAGTATCAGACTACTAATATATCTATATAAAGTTCTGTCTAAATAAACTCACACCAAAGGTACTTATGAAATTCCAGATTTTTCAATACTCAAAACATAAAATATTGTATAGGTGAAAAAAAACATTATTACAAAAAAAATACTACCTCTAGCTAATAACACAAAGTAGACTAAATCAAATGGCATATTTAGAATTCTACCATTATAAATGTAAGGACTAATTCCATTTTGAATGCTATGTTTCAAATCTAACAAAAGAAGTAAATCAATAACTCAATAAAAATGTTTAAATCTAAATAAGAATGAATATTAAAGTTATCATACAGATTTTGAGCAAGTCATGGATTTAATAGTTACAATATCATTTAAGAAACCATCATAGAATGTTGAGTTAAAAATGTTTTAAATGTGTTTCTTTTTCTGATTTAATGATGAAGGAAGACTATTATAAATATGATTATGCTGTAATAATTGAATTTGTTTGGAGGTGGACTTATTGTCAATGCTTAAATAATTGAAGGATAACTAAGATTGAAGTTGTAAACCTTATTAAGGGTTCAAAATGATTTTTTATAGGTGTAGTTTGATG
>NW_015433100.1:0-1100 GCF_001527695.2 Protobothrops mucrosquamatus | reverse complement strand
GGGATTTAGAATAGACTAAGGAAAAATGGAACAAAAACCTCTTCCTTCACTCTTTTGCTAATAAGATGGATGAAATACTTCTTTTAAACAGATGCAATTCTGATTTTTACAACTCAGTCGCCCTCTGCTTCACTGAAACCTGGCTAAATGAGTCAATTGATAGCATATGCATTTCCCAGGATTTCAGATACAGAGGGCGGACAGAATTGCAGAAACATCCAGTAAAAAGAAAGGAATGGCATCTCTACTTCTATATCAACATCCGATGGTGTAAAAATGTAACCACACTAAAGAAATTCTGTGATGTGGACTTAGAGACATTAATCATCAATTGTAAACCATTTTATTCTCCATGAGAGTTTTCCTCATTCATTCCGTTTGCAATGTATTGTTGGAAGACAGGTCTTCATCGTGGTTCATCCAAGCTGGGAATAAACATGGCAACTGCTTTGGGAAGAAGGTTGTAGTTTATTGGAGAGGGGAGCCAGACAGGAAAATGGTTCTGGCAGCAAGAGAAGTGAAAAAAAAAAGGGCTTTGCACATGTAGGGAATAGGCTTTTATTCTCTCTGGAGTCTTTTGTTTGAATTTATTTCCTGTTCCTGTTTTGAGGCTATTTCCTGTGTCATGTATTCTGACCTGAGTTTGGGTGTGCCCTTTGGCCTTTGTGAGTTAATCCTACCATGTCCTGTCTCAGGTGGGGTATGCAGATCTTAGGTCTTTGTCTTCCTAATCTCCTAGCTCCAACTTTCCTGATGGTTTACATCTGCATTTGTACAGAGCTGGTTTCTACTTGGGGGAGGCAGACTTGGGGCTATTAAGAAAAACTGGGCATGCTTTTCTGTTTCTTTAAGATTCTTTGAGAAACTATATTTTTCTGCCCTTTTAATATTTCCTTCTCTGGGGGGTTACCTTCCCACTGTATATTCCTCCAAAACTTGAATAAACAATGCATTACAAACTCTAGCTGACTTGATTATGTGGGCTGAAGACAGATACGCAGATTCGCTCCTTATTGTGTTAGGAGATTTCAACAGTGCTTAACTTAAGCCATGACCTACCAAGATACTTTCAGCATGTCAATTGTCTTACTAGAGGCAAG
>NW_015433099.1:0-1100 GCF_001527695.2 Protobothrops mucrosquamatus | reverse complement strand
CCTCAACTTAACAACAATTCGTTTAGTGACCGTTCAAAATTACAACAGCACTGAAAAATATGACTTAGGACCGTTTTCCATAGTTACAACCGTTGCAGCATCCCCGTGGTCAGGTGATCAAAATTCGGCCACTTGGCCAGAGGTTCATATTTATGACGATTGCCGTGTCCCGGGGTCCTGTGATCCCCCTTCTGACAAAGTCAGTGGGGAAACCAGATTCACTTAACAATCATGTTACTAACTTATCAACTGCAGTGATTCACTTAACAATTGTGCCAAAAATGTCGTAAAATGGGGCAAAACTCAACGTCTCACTGAACAACAGAAATTTTGGGCTCAGTTGTGGTCGTAAGTCAAGGACTACCTGCATACACCACTATGAATAGTGACCACCTGAGGAAAGCTGAGCAGAAGCCTACCAACCTGTCAACGTTCTTTTTCTTGCAGTTACCCAATATTATTTCTACCAGTTTGAGTTTCTACCATCCTTGCTGCTCTCTTTGCTTGATTACTTTCATGAAGACATTTCATTACCCAAACTAAATAACACTGTAATTGCACTGATGACATTACCTAGTATGGGTAATAGAACAAAGGAAACAACCAAGCTCAGAGAGCAACAAGGACCCCTCATTTCAGCCCTGAGCTACAAATATTTTCCTTTATCACTACCAGTTTCCAATTATTTTCCAACACTCCCCCACTCCTGCCTCCATTTAATTGGCAAGCATTGTCGCAATTCTGGATTGTGCACAGTTCAAAAAATGTATGCCAGAAGTGCTTCAGATAGGGGACTGGAGGCTAAAACATATAAGGAACAGTTGCTGGAATTGGGTATGTCTAGTTTAACGAAGAGAAGGATGAGGGGGGACATGATAGCAGTGTTCCAGTATCTCAGGGCCTGCCACAAAGAAGAGGGAGTCAAGCTATTCTCCAAGGCGCCTGAAGGCAGGACAAGAAGCAACGGATGGAAACTGATCAAGGAGAGAAGCAACCTAGAACTAAGGAGAAACTTCCTGACAGTTAGAACAATTAACCAGTGGAACAACCTGCCTCCAGAAGCGGTGAATGCTCCAACACTGGAAGTTTTTAAGAAGAGA
>NW_015433098.1:0-1100 GCF_001527695.2 Protobothrops mucrosquamatus | reverse complement strand
CGCAAGGTCCCTTCCAACTCTTGTTATTCTGATTCTGATTCCAGAACAGTGGGGGGGGGAGAGTTGGAGACTGAGGTGCATAAGGATCTTTCAAAAGGGTGGGGGGAGGGGGACGAGGGGGGACAGGATAGCAGTCTTCCAGTATCTCAGGGGCTGCCCCAAAGAAGAGGGAGTCAAGCTATTCTCCAAGGTGCCTCAAGGCAGGACAAGAAGCAATGGATGGAAAGTAATCAAGGAGAGAAGCAACCTAGAACTAAGGAGAAACTTCCTGACAGTGAGAACAATGAACCAGTGGAACAACCTGCCTCCAGAAGCGGTGAATGCTCCAACACTGGAAGTTTTTAAGAAGAGACTGGACAGCCATTTGTCCGAAACGGTATAGGGTTTCCTGCCTGAGTGGGGGGTTGGACCAGATGACCTCCAAGGTCCCTTCCAACTTTATTATTATTATAAAATTGTGCCCCCAATTTAACAGATTTGGGGGTTCCTTTTTCCCTTGCTTCCAAGCGTTGGCAGGGCTTCACAATTGGAAGACTTTCTGAAGAAAAGCGGAGTGAAAAATCTTTATACAGCCACAACACTTACTGTGTGCTTCTGATTTTTTTTCCCCCTTGGGCCTGTCCCACCTCCCGGGATTTTTCCTAGCGGTGCCCTTTTATTGCATTAGAAAAGAATTTATCTCTGATACCTCCTGGATGCTGGGTGGGGGCAATTTTTTTTTTTCCCATTTGCATGTCGCTGATCACCATTTTCTTCCAGGGAAAGGATATATCTGCCTTCTCCAAAAAGATAAAAACTAGTTACTGGGCATCCCTAAAGATGAACTGGAAAGTGTGGACCCCCGTCCAGGTGATTAACTTCACTTACGTCCCTTTGCAGGTAAGCGCTACCCTTTCCCCCCCCCCCCCACTCCTATTATTCTATGTTCTAAAAGCAGCATCTGGTTAACCTTGTCTGATCTTGAAATCTTCAGCAGGATCAGACCCAGTGAACACAGGGATGGGAGACCACCAGAAAAATCCAGTGCTTATGCTAGACTCAGGGGTGGGGTTCTCCCTTAATAGCAATAGCACTTAGACTTATATACTGCTTCACAGTGC
>NW_015433097.1:0-1100 GCF_001527695.2 Protobothrops mucrosquamatus | reverse complement strand
TCGCGGACTCAGGGCGGCTGACAATCAGTTAAAATACATAAATGACAATTACAAATTTAAAATTAATTAAAAAGAAATATTTTAAACATAGTCCAATTAAAATTTAATTAAAACCCCTCTAAAAATTACCCTAGGCCAGTCCTGCAAGCTGGAATAACCAAGTCTTAAGGGCGCGGCGGAAGGAAGGGAGATCAGGGATCACCCTGATCTCTGGGGGCAGTTCGTTCCAGAGGGTGGGAGCTCCCACAGAGAAGGCCCTCCCCCTTGGGGTCGCCAGCCGGCACTGCCTGGCCGACGGTACCCTGAGGAGACCCACCCTGTGGGAGCGTACAGGCCGATGGGAGGTAATCTGCGGCAGGAGGCGGTCTCGAAGGTATCCAGGTTCGAGACACCCCTCCTAAGCAGATGAGAGAGCTTTGTAGCCTTATGTATCACTGGAGAATAAATGTGTTGTGTTTCACAACTTAAGAAAAAGTTGTGAAAAGGAATACTACATCACAAAGGAAAATGATAGAAGGAACCCTTGTTTGCATAATGCCACGTCTAATCGGTCCAGAAAGCCCCCAGTTCAATTGGCAGTGGGGGGGTCTTCCTTCTCATTATCAGCAGTTGCTCGTCCCTGTGGTTCTGCTTGAAAAACACTTCTAAAGCCAAAGGAACATAGCTGTACTTACCCGGAAAAAAATATCCTTGTCACTCCATAAAATACTGAAGGATCAACACAATCTAGAAGTTAGAGTACATAAAGATCAGGTCAGTTTGCCAGGTATACTTAATAAGTGTAAGGTTAAATATAAATGTAAGGTATTACACTTAGGCAAGAAAAACCAAATGCACAAGTTCCTGGCTCAACAGCAGTAAGTGTGAGAGGGATGATTTAGAATAGAATACAGCTGGAAGGGACCTCGGAGGTCTTCTAGTCCAGCCCCCTGCAGGAGAGCAGGAGATAGTGCAAGGATAGTGCAGAGAAGAGCAACAGAGACAGGTCTGGAGCTTAAAGCATATGATGAACGGTTGCAAGAATTGTCAATGTCTAATCTAACAAAGAGAAGGACCAGGGATGACATGATAGCAGTGTTCCAATATTTGAGGGGGGGGGG
>NW_015433096.1:0-1100 GCF_001527695.2 Protobothrops mucrosquamatus | reverse complement strand
ATCAATACCTGGGAAGATCCTAGAAAAGATAATAAAAAAACAGATCTGCGAACAACTAGAAGCAAACAAAGTTATAACTAGTAGCCAGCATGGTTTGTTAAAAACAGATCATGCGAAACCAATCTTATTTCATTTTTCGACAAAGTGACTAAACTAATAGACCAGCGAAATACTGTGGACATAGTATACTTAGACTTCAGTAAGGCATTTGATAAAGTAGACCACAATCTACTCCTTGGTAAGCTAGAAAAAGGTAGAATAGACAACATCACCACCAGATGGATCTGTAGCTGTCTGGCAAACCGTACTCAATGAGTAGTCTTCAACGGTACTACATCCACATGGAGAGAAGTAAGCAGTGGGGTACCACAAGGTTCCATCTTAGTCCCAGTACTTTTCAATATCTTCATCAATGACTTAGATCAGGGAATTGAAGGGGAACTCATCAAAGCTGCAGATGACACCAAACTGGCAAGAGTAGCCAACACCCCAGAAGACAAACTCAGGATCCAAAAAGACCTTGACAAACTTGAACAATGGGCCCTATCCAACAAAATGAGTTTCAGTGTGGAAAAAAGCAAAGTTGTACATTTAGGTAGGAGAAATCAAAGGTACAAGTACAGATTGTGGAAGACCTGGCTTAAAAACAGTAACTGTGAGAGGGACCTTGGGTTTGGCTAGTTTAAAGAAAAGAAAAAATAAGGGAGACACGATAGCAGTATTCCAGTATTTGAGGGGCTGCCATAAAGAAGAGGGGGTCACTTTATTCACCAAAGCACCAGAGGGCAGGACAAGAAATAATGGCTGGAAACTGATCAAAGAGAGAAGCAAGTTATGTAATGCCAGGTCCGTGGTAAATAAGGCCCCCCTCATACAAGATCTTATTTTAGAGGGGGGTGCGGACCTGGCGGGTATTACTGAGACCTGGCTGGGCGTCGAGGGAGGAGTCCCCCTTGTAGACATCTGCCCGCCGGGTTTTCAGGCATTCCATCAGCCGAGGACCCGGGGTAGGGGCGGGGGGGTAGCGGTCATTATAAGGGAGAGCCTTCGTCCTAGGGAGACCACTGTGCCTCAGATAGACGGTGTGGAGTCCCTCCTTG
>NW_015433095.1:0-1100 GCF_001527695.2 Protobothrops mucrosquamatus | reverse complement strand
CCTCCCTCCCTCCCTTCCTTCCTTCCTTCCTTCCTTCCTGAGGGCCAGCACACCGAAACAGCCGGATCCTATTAGGGGAAAGACGAAAGCCTGCGTGGCAAATCTCTCCATATTGTTAAAAAATGAAACAGCTTTGGATGATTAACCTGCTGCTGCTGCTGCAAAAAAAAGGAGAATAGACCAGCTATCCTTTTCCAAACATATCACGGCTGAAATTGTCGCCGGAGTGTCCCCATTATACCCACACACACGCCGGTGCCCAAAAAGAGAAGAAAAAAGCAGAAAAACCTCAGGACGTAATTCCTGTCCTTTCAGCGCCCAGCAGAAACCTTTTCACTGGGCAGAATATTAAAAAAAAAAAAATAAATAAAAAAAAAACCCTTTTTTGGTCTCTCTGGTGCTTCAGGATTTAATTGCAACCACCAGGGTGATTTTGTGTGGTGGCGATTGCTATCTTCCCCCCCCCCCCCCATGATTTCCCATCCCCTTTTTCGGCGGCAAGGATGGCGTGCGGCTCTCCTGCTGCTTCTAATAGTGTTTACCGCTTTTCGATTGATGTTAATATACTTTTCCTTTTTCTAATCGCCCGGCTCTAATTGATTTGTGTACCGTCCAGTGAAGTGCCATTATCGGAGGCGGCTAAATCATAGCAAACAACAAACAAAAGGCGGCGATTCCTGGCCCCGTTCCAACAAGAGGCTCCCGTCTCGTGTGCGAAAAGACCCACAAAATGTCCAGCAAAAAAAAACAGAAATAAATAACAAAAAATAATAGTTGTCCTGGCTGGAAAGGCAGAGAGATGGGCATCCCTCTCGTGCGACCTTCCCTAATCTGCCAGCCCGCGCAATCTGTGCCACCACCTCCATCTCTGCAAGGGTGTTGAAATAGGGAAAAGGCTTCCAGCTGCACAATTTGGAAAGAAAAACTGCCTTCTTAAATGCCAAGGATGCTTTTATTTTGGGGTTTTTTTCCCCCCTCTCCTGCCTTTCATCCATCCCAGAGTCCGTGGCGCATGGATTCTGTGCCAGGTCTTCCATTTCCTTCCTCGGGAGGCCAGCCACGTCTCCTATTGTTAGGTGTATAAAATGGGAGTGCGTTTA
>NW_015433094.1:0-1100 GCF_001527695.2 Protobothrops mucrosquamatus | reverse complement strand
CCCTTACAGGACTCAGGGCGGTGAACAGGCGATAATAAAAACCATGATAAATATAGGCAGTTCTAAAATCAAATTAAATAACGGGCCTGTTCTAAAAACACACCCATACAAAAACCCCCACTAAAACATAATCAAACTACGCCAGGCCGGCCGCACGGAATAGATGGGCCTTCAGGGCTCGGCGAAAAAGGCGCAGGTCTGCAACTGTACGTAGGTCGGGGGGGGGGTAGGTCATTCCAGAGGGCAGGAGCTGCCACAGAGAAGGCTCTCCCCCTGGGGGTCGCCAGCCGGCATTGTCTGGCCGACGGCACCCTAAGGAGGCCCTCTCTGTGGGAGCGGACTGGCCGAAGGGAGCTGTTTGGTAGGAGGCGGTCTTGCAAATACCTAGGTCCATTGCCACGGAGCGCTTTAAAGGTTGTTACTAACACCTTGAAGCGCACCCGGAAGGCCACCGGCAGCCAGTGCAGCTCGCGCAGGAGAGGTGTTACATGGGAGCATCTAGAGGCCCCCAGGATCCCCCGCACGGCCGCATTCTGAACTAGCTGGAGCCTCCGGGTGCACCTCAAGGGGAGCCCCATGTAGAGAGCGTTGCAATAGTCCAGGCAGGAAACAACGAGGGCTTGAGTGACCGTGCGTAGAGCGTCACGATCCAGAAAGGGGCGCAACTGGCGTATCAGGCGAACCTGATGAAAAGCCCCCCTGGCCACGGCCGTCACATGATCGTCTAAAGACAGCCGAGCATCCAGGAGGACGCCCAGGTTGCGGGGCCTCTCCGCGGGGGCTAATGACTCGCCCCCGATAGCCAGGGATGGAGCCAACTGGCTATGTCGTGACGCCGGAAACCACAGCCACTCGGTCTTGGACGGGTTGAGTCGAAGCCTGTTCCTCCCCATCCAGGCAACGGGACATCACTTCCGCGGCATCGTTGGGGTGGTCCGGGGTGGAGATGTACAACTGGGTGTCATCTGCGTACTGATGAAACTCCACCCCGAAACCACGGATGATCTCACCCAGTGGCTTCATATAGATGTTGAACAGGAGAGGCGAGAGGACCGACCCCTGCGGTACCCCACAAGTGAGGCATCTCGAGGTCGACCTCT
>NW_015433093.1:0-1100 GCF_001527695.2 Protobothrops mucrosquamatus | reverse complement strand
CGGCTGGCGACCCCCAGGGGGAGGGCCTTCTCGGTGGGAGCCCCCACCCTCTGGAACGAACTACCCCCAGAGATCCGGGTGATCCCGGATCTCCCCTCCTTCCGCCGCGCCCTAAAGACATGGCTTTTTCAACAAGCGGGTCTGGCCTAGGGAATTTTAGTGGGGTTTAAATTGGTTTTAATCAAATTTTTAGTAGAAGTGGCCAAATTTGAATATTTATTTTTAATCATTTTTAAATTTTGTACTGTTTTGTATAATTGTTTTAAACTGGCTGTAAGCCGCCCTGAGTCCTCCGGGAGAAGGGCGTGGTATAAATTTAATAAAATATAAAAATATAAATATAAATATAATATAACCCCCTGCTCAGGCAGGAAACCCTATATCGTTTCGGACAAATGGCTGTCCAGTCTCTTCTTAAAAACTTCCAGTGTTGGAGCATTCACAGCTTCTGGAGGCAGGTTGTTCCACTGGTTAATTGTTCTAACTGTCAGGAAGTTTCTCCTTAGTTCCAGGTTGCTTCTCTCCTT
Source organism: Protobothrops mucrosquamatus (assembly GCF_001527695.2). NCBI lineage: Eukaryota > Metazoa > Chordata > Lepidosauria > Squamata > Viperidae > Protobothrops > Protobothrops mucrosquamatus. Next base: position 573 of record NW_015433093.1, on the reverse strand, counting down.
GGTTAGTTTCCATCCGTTGCTTCTTGTCCTGCCTTCAGGCGCTTTGGAGAATAGCTTGACTCCCTCTTCTTTGGGGCAGCCCCTGAGATATTGGAAGGCTGCTATCATGTCATCCACCCAACCTACCAGAGCAGGGAGACAGGGAATGTTACAGGTTCCTTCTCCTAAAGAAGTCCGTCTAGTGGGATCAAGAGGAAGGGTCATTTGTGGGTCTTGCATCACTGGAGGTTTTCAAATAGACTAGACAGTTGGGGTGCAAATGTCAAACTAGGGCAGAGAATGACGGCTAAGTCCTAAAAGGTTTTAGTTTTAGCTTTGTGTGTTGAGCAAGCTGAAAAGATGATGGTTCGTACAATGCGCGGACAAAGGCAACACAGGGAGATACAACAAGCTGATCTTTTAAGAAACAGCTCATCATCCGGCATTCTCTTTCTCCCCTTATCTCGGAGCTACGGGGAAATTTGTTATAGGTATTACCAGCTTTATGAGACACGCTGGCTAAGTGGTAGACAGAGCCAAGATAATGCAAATTCAAAAGAGAACTAATCGAGATAGTGCGGGACACACGTTCAA
>NW_015433092.1:0-1100 GCF_001527695.2 Protobothrops mucrosquamatus | reverse complement strand
TACCTGGGGCCAGGAGGACTAGAAACTTGTCTCCGTGTGGAGAAGGGACCAGCTGCGCAGAGATGAGGCGCTCCGTACGCGGAGGGCTTGGGGGAAGCCTCTCCTTGACCGAGCGGGGCTGACCTGCCCCGATGGGAAAGAGACCGGCCTCTCTCCAGCACGTTGGACTCCAGCCCCCATCTCCCCCACCAGGCTGTCAAAGAGAGAGAGAGAGGGCCTCTGAGCATCAGCAGAGGGCCTCTTCTTTGACATCCCCAGAAAACTAGAGCCAGGGAGAGGCTGGGGCATTCTCTGGGCCGTCTGCCTTGGCATCTGCAGCAGGCAAGCTCTGGAAAAAAAACGCTCGGCTTTCTCATTCATGGCCTTTCATGGTAATGTCGGTGTCTCTTCCCCCCCCCCCCACCTCCCCCCCCATTTAATACACTCATTCAAAGCCTGGCTGGCTGAGGAAGGAAGGAAGGAAGGAAGGAGAAAGATCCTTAGTCAGATAAGAAAGGGAGGTGGCCGGTCACCAAACCCCCCCAAAAACCCCCCTCAAGAAGGGGGTGGTCAATTGGCCAAGCCTTGCCCGGCTAGGGCATTTCCAGTTTCCAGGATTCGTGGTTGCTGTTTGGGGATTTTTTCCACCAAAAGAGCCGGGTCCGAGAGATGCAGCAGCCCCAGACTGGGTGGGGTGGGGGGGCTCTCAGAAAGTGCTTGGTCGGGGGACCCGGACGTGCTTCAGCTCTTCTGGGACCTCTGGAGCCCAGCTAGGGTGTCCCTGAAGCCTCCCCCCCCCCACCTGCTGCTTCTCCCGGCCGGGCCTGGGAGCCCAGCAGATGGGCAGGTTATCTAAGAAATCATTAACCCGCTGGAGCCAAGCAGTAAGGTGACTCTTGGAGCACGGGGACAGGGGGGGAAGGGGGGGGTGAAGAGGGAGGGGCAAGGGCAGGGGTGGGGGAAGTGAAGGAGGGCCCGTTTTTGGACCCCTGGAGAGCTGGCCACTTCCCTGGGCACCCAGGACTGGACGGTTCTGCCGCTTCCATTTCCAGAAAGGCCACCTCGAAAGGGGCTTCCAGGAAAAAGGGTCTGTTTGAGTCACGGGGAGGGGTCTCCTCCCA
>NW_015433091.1:0-1100 GCF_001527695.2 Protobothrops mucrosquamatus | reverse complement strand
TACAAGAGACTCATATTACAGCAAAAGATCAAAAGTATTTGACTAATTCACGGTTGGGAACACATTTTATTGCACCTGCGCCTCAGAAAAAAGGTGGGGTAGTTATTTATGTTAAAAATGAGTTCTTGCCTAAATTGATTGATTTTGACTTAGAAGGAAGATATGTTTTTATTGAAATGCTTTTGAACGGGAAGAAATGCCTTATTATTGGATTATATGCTCCAAATTCACAGCAGAAACAGTTTTATAAATTGATACATCAGAAGCTAAATCAAATGGATTATAAATCTGTTATCATGATGGGAGATTGGAACGAAGTCTTGATTCAAGAAAAGACAAGAAAGGTTCCTGCAAAGCTTTTAACTCAACATTGCCCAAAACTTTTTTTGATTTGAAAGAAGAATTGGAACTAGAGGATATATGGCGGGAAAGAAACATGGATGAGAAAGACTATACTTTTTTTTTGGATAGGCACCAATCCTATTCGAGAATTGATTTTTTTTTGCTTCCTAAATTTCTTTTCTTGTTTCAAATGATTCCTATTTTAAAAAAAGATGCTAACTTGGAGGACTGGCAAAAGGGTATAAACAAATTTATTTGGGTGGGCAAGAAGCCAAGAGTCAGGTTCAAGATTATGCAGGATATAAGAGAACGAGAAGGACTTAAAGTTCCTAATTTAAAATTATATTATGATGCGGTGGTTTTGACATGGATTAGTGATTGGTTAAATTTGACAAATAGAAATATACTTTCTCTTGAAGGATGGGACTTGTTATTTGGTTGGCAGGCATATTTAATTTATGATAAAAAAGTAGATAGAATTTTTAAGGCTCATATTTTGAGAAGTGCCTTACTTCGAGTTTCGAAGAAATATTATTATAGATTAATTTATAAGATTCCAATTTGGACAAGTCCAGGACAGATGATAGAGGGGATATCTAGGGGAGTTAAATTGGATAAAGTTTCATATAAAGAATTACTTTTGCCGGTAGGACAAGATTGGCAACTTAAATCTTTGGGAGATTTGAAACAAGAGAATATTGAATACTCATGGTTTTATTATAGCCAACTGTCTATGAGGTGGTGTTTGGACCAAAAAG
>NW_015433090.1:0-1100 GCF_001527695.2 Protobothrops mucrosquamatus | reverse complement strand
AGCTTGGGTAGAGCCAGCAATGTTCTGATAGTCTCTCTCTCTCTCTCTCTCCTCTTTCTCTATCTCATCTCTGTTCTTTCTCTGTCTCTCTTTCATCATCATCTCTAAAGAAAACAATAAATAGGGGGGACATGAGAGCAGTGTTCCAGTATTTGAGGGGCTGCCACAAGACAGAGGGGGGTCAAGCTATTCTCCAAAGAACCTGAAGGCAGGACAAGAAACAATGGTTGGAAACTGATCAAGGAGAGAAGCAACCTAGAATTAAGGAGAAACTTCCCGACAGTGAGGACAATTAATCAGTGGAACAGCTTGCCTCCAGAAATTGTGGGTGCTCCATCACTGGAGATTTTTGAGAAGAAGCTGGACAGTCACTTGTCTGAGATGGTATAGGGTCTCCTGCTTGAACAGGGGGATGGACTAGATGACCGCCAAGGTCCCTTCCAGCTCTATTCTATTTCTCTGTTATCTATCTAATATATCTTATCTATCTATCCATCCATATATATCTCTGTCTCTATATTTTTCATTCACTCATCTCCTTTTATCTCTCTCTCTCTCTCTCCATCCATCCATATCTATATCTTTCATCTCTTCGTCTCTTTCTTTCTCATCTCTCTTTATCTATCCATTTATCATCTTTCCATCTCTTTCTGTCTCTCTATCTATCATCTATCTCGCTATCCATTCATCTATCTATCTATCATCTGTCTGTCTATCTGTCTATCATCTATCTATCTATCTATCTATCTATCTATCTATCTATCTATCTATCTATCTATCTATCTATATCTATATCTATCTATCTATCTATCTATCTATCTATCTATCTTTTTTTTCAATATAGAATTTTATTGTTTTTATCATAAACAAAAAAATACATCACAAGTATTACACAATGATTTCCCCCTACCCCCCAGACTTCCCAAACCAAACCTAGGCTAACATTCAACTACAAGTAAACAAATATTAATATCTCTAACTCCAAACTCTAAACTTAAGCAATCCATCTCCTCCGTGTTAATAAAAATTATTCATTTAATTAGTTCTTCAAATACCCAAAATCTATACCATTTCAGCAAGATAGTTTAACAGCATCCCTT
>NW_015433089.1:0-1100 GCF_001527695.2 Protobothrops mucrosquamatus | reverse complement strand
GTTCTTGGCCTCCATGACGACCATGGACTTGACCCAATTAGTTCATGCACCCACTCACACGGGAGGACACACACTGGATCTAATTTTTGTCTCTGGCCAGTGGCAGAATGATCTGGAAATGGGGGAGATAATTATAGAGCCCTTGTCATGGTCAGATCATGCACTCCTTAGGATGGACTTCCGGACCGCTTCCCCTCGCTGCAGGGAGACGGAACCGCCTAGATGGTTCCGTCCCAGGCTCCTGATGGACCCGGAGAGGTTTCTGACGGAGCTTGGGCCATATCCGGAGGAGCTAGGTCACGACTCGGCAGAAGATCAGGCTGCGGCCTGGGATGTGGCCGCAGCCGCAACACTGGACCGAGTCGTGCCGCTGCGGCCTCTGACCTGACGTAGATCTCAACTAGCTCCTTGGTTTACCGAGGAGCTGAGAGAGATGAAATGCCGGAAAAGACGCCTAGAGAGCAGTTGGAGGGCTACCCGAACCGAATCCGACTGAACACAGGTAAGGATACATGTTAGATCCTACCTTGTGGCAATGAGGGTGGCGAGGTCTAATTACTACTCCACCCTCATTGCGTCATCAGATAACCGCCCGGCCTCCCTCTTCAGGGTGACCCGCTCCCTCCTTCAATTGAGGGGGGGGACCCCCTGGTGGGGAAGGCTGAGGAGTTTGCACAATATCTGCATGGCAAAGTCGCTCGGATCCGAGAGGGTTTGGACTCCGACTGGGTGGCCCCGGGGGAGGTGGTGGGAGCAGGTCTTGAGACTATTATATGGGAGGAGTTTGACTCTGTGGCTCCCGAGGACGTGGACAGGATCCTGGGGAGGCTGAATGCAACCACATGTTTATTGGATCCGTGTCCCTCCTGGCTGGTACTGGCGGCTCGGGAGGGCACACGAGCCTGGCTCCAGGGAATTATAAACGCTTCTTTACGGGAGGGTGCCTTCCCCGCGATCCTAAAGGAGGCGGTGGTGAGGCCCCTCCTTAAGAAGCCTTCCCTGGATCCAGATGTATTGGCTAACTATCGCCCAGTCTCCAACCTGCGCTTTGTGGCGAAGGTTGTTGAGAGTGTGGTTGCACAGCAATTTCCTCAGCACCT
>NW_015433088.1:0-1100 GCF_001527695.2 Protobothrops mucrosquamatus | reverse complement strand
TTAACTGTGATCTGATTAAAATGTAATTAAAACCCCCTCTAAAAATTTCCCCTAGGCCAGTCCTGCAAGCTGGAATAACCATGTCTTGAGGGCGCGGCGGAAGGAAGGGAGATCAGGGATCACCCTGATCTCTGGGGGTAGTTCATTCCAGAGGGTGGGAGCTCCCACAGAGAAGGCCCTCCCCCTTGGGGTCGCCAGCTGGCACTGTCTGGCCGACGGCACCCTGAGGAGACCCACTCTGTGGGAGCGTACAGGTCGATGGGGGGTAATCTGCGGCAGAAGGCGGTCTCGAAGGTATCCGGGTCCGATGCCATGGAGCGCTTTAAAGATGATGGTCAACACCTTGAAGCGCACCCGGAAGGCCACTGGCAGCCAATGCAGCTCGCGCAGCAGCGGTGTTATATGGGAGCGACGAGTCCCTCCCAACACCGCCCGCGCGGCCGCATTTTGGACTAGCTGGAGCCTCCGGGTGCTCCTCAAGGGGAGCCCCATGTAGAGAGCATTACAGTAGTCCAGGCAGGAGATGACAAGGGCATGAGTGACCGTGCGTAAGGCGTCCCGGTCCAGAAAAGGTCGCAACTGGTGAATCAGACGAACCTGATAAAACGCCCCCCTGGTCACGGCCACCAACTGGTCATCCAGTGTCAGCCGTGGATCCAGGAGGACACCCAAGTTGCGTACCCGATCCGAGGGAGCCAATGTTTCGCCCCCTATAGTCAGCGATGGAATCAGCTGACTATGCCGAGGCGCCGGTAACCACAGCCACTCGGTCTTGGACGGGTTGAGCCTGAGTCTGTTCCTCCCCATCCAGACCCTCACGGCATCCAGACATCGGGTCATCACGTCAAGAGCATCATTGGGGTGGCCCGGGGTGGATATGTACAACTGAGTATCATCAGCGTACTGATGGAAATCCACCCCAAAGCCACGAATGATCTCCCCCAGCGGCTTCACATAAATATTGAACAGAAGCGGAGAGAGGACCGACCCCCGTGGGACCCCACAAGTTAGGGGCCTTGGGGTCGACCTCTGTCCCCCTGCCAATACAGACTGCGTACGGTCGGTGAGGAAGGAGGAGAACCACCGCATCACAGTGCCTC
>NW_015433087.1:0-1100 GCF_001527695.2 Protobothrops mucrosquamatus | reverse complement strand
GAACGCGGCGGAACCGCGTTCCGGCACCTTTTTCCGGGCCGGCCGCACCGGAAATAGCCCCTCCCACACCGGAAATAGCCCCTCCCAAATTTTACTTGCATTCCTGTTCTCTAAAGGGGCGGTCCTAGGGTTTGATGAGGGCGTGGCCAGGTTTGAGTTCCGCCACCTTTTCTCCGAGAAAAAAAGCCCTGATTATACTAATGTAACTAAGTACTACATTTACTGAAATGTTTTCTGAAAGAGTCAACATAGTAACCACAACAGCATATTATCTAACAGTTAACCAATCTTTTTGAATCCCTTTCTTCAATTTCTAGTAGCATATCCTAGGGGTAAAAAAATGGCTATGCCCAAATATCCATAACATGCTTTCCCAATCTTTGAAGTTGGGCTAAGGACTCTTGTTCACTTGATTAGACAAGTGTATTGTACTGCCTGTAAAACAATGCACATAAAATATCCTTTTTGTTACAGTGATAAAACTCCTTCAGGAAACAACACTTTACGTGTCACATATAATCGATCCCCCCTCTCTCCCGCTCATCCTACTCCTTCCTGCACCGTCTTTTACCTAGGGCTATGTATTGTATTTTGTATTCCTGTGTTATTGTAGCATTTTATTTATATAGTTTTATCAATTTAATATTGTAAGCCAACCAGTTACCCTGTGGTAAGATGGGTGGCCAATCAAACAAACAAACAAACAAACAAATCTAAGGATATGAAAACATCTGTATTATAAATCTTAACCAAGATGAGTTGCCAGGCAACTAGAATTATTAAAGATTTCATGTCTTATTTTTAGAACTCTCAGTTCCAGATAATGCTGCTTTTAATGATTTAGGCAGCAATTCAAGTATTAGTGATTGGAAAACTAGCTACAACACATGGTGATCTCTACATCCTACCTATCTGCAAGAGAAGTCAGGCAGAATTAGTGGTGAAGCAAAGGTCTTTGCATGCAAACTCTGTCCCTAATATTTTCAGTTTCAGAAGATCTAAGATCTAAGCCTGGGAAGGACACTTATGCTCCAAGATCCCAGCATGCCATTTCCAATTAAAATAGAGACGAGACTGTGTTTTGGTATTATCAGGCATAC